>NC_089795.1:28660267-28680267 GCF_040412425.1 Macrobrachium rosenbergii
ACACACACACACACACACATATATATATATATATATATATATATATATATATATATATATATATATATATATATATATATATATATATATATATAAGATTATGATTCTGTCCACGCGTACTGCGTACGTTTGAAAATAAGAGGAGAGAGCGAGGGACGGAAACAGTAGAATGAATAAACCCTTTACGATCCATTTTATTCACTACCGGAGATTAATTTAATTTGGTAATTTTATCTAGTATCCTTCTACATTGCCACTATAAACAGCTCTATATTTTTCATTTGACGCCCCTTAGCCGAGGAAAAAAGAGCTATTATTTTCAATAGCACAGACGTACTGAATTTATGTCGGAATATTAATTTCCACCTAATTCGGTGAATTTAATGACTAGATATAATATCTTTATGTGAAAGAAACGATATAACAAATAGCTGTAATAAAGTTCTTCAGCACAACATAATGACATCCAATTATTTTTGAACACCATACTTGCATTGTTTGAATTCTGCCTGATGATGATTTTTGTAGTCATGCATCGTAGGTATTTTCTTTATGGCTGTGTGACGGCCCACCGCAAACTGTTTTATGCGGCCATTAGACTTTTCATTACGGAACCATAACTCACTCCAATGTGTTATGAATGCAGATGTTTTGGAACAAGAGCAATTTTACATTAAAATTTAAAACTTTGCCTTCCCCAAGAAAAGCATTAAAACCGCAATAAACCTTGGTCCTCGCTCATGGTACAAAGTATGCTCTGCATATTGATATTACCCTAAGAATGATAAAATTTTAATATTACGGTCAGTAAATGAGGAGTCAAATAAATCCTACAGATTTCATCCAATCGACCTTAAGATAAAAACACAAAAGTAATGTAATTACACATGCACTAAATCAATCTTTCCCCATTTCTCTCCCTTTAGACATACGCATACAAACACACACACGTAAACAAATACATGATATATATATATATATATATATATATATATATATATATATATATATATATATATATATATATAAATATATATATATATATATATATATACATACAGTATATATATATAATATATATATATATATATATATATAATACATATATATATATATATATATATATATATATATATATATATATATATATATATAAATAATATGTTTGTGTGTGTGTTATACTTGTGTGTTTGTACTCGATATGGAAACTTGATTTTAATTTCTGTGGTGTAACACAGGGCAGCGTATATATACATATGTATGTATGTATGTATATATATATATATATATATATATATATATATATATATATATATATATACATATACATATATATATAGGTGTGTGTGTGGTTGTATTTGTTTGTCTATACTCGATATACAGACTTGCCTTTGATTTCGTCCTCTAACAAACGGCAACTCCTGACAAAAAATACAATGCCATCATTGCTACAGTCATACTGCAAGTCTTGCATTGTGTATGACCTTACTGTACAGAAAACTAAGACTCGCCCGAAGTATGTCGAATTACATTGAGCATGATATCAATGTCCCTTCAACCATCTTCCTCCATTCTCTCTACAGGACCTGTAATATGTTGATCATCCTCTGGCCTACGGTAAACTTTTCTACCACTTATTCTGCAAAATTCCATAGTCCTTATATTTTCAATTATTTATCTTATTCACATATAATACCATTCATCGCTACAGATTTCATATTTATCTATTTGTTTTCATCAGTCACAATTCACTTCCATAAAGGAAAGTCTGCTCAACAGTTCCGACCTTAGACGCTCATATCTCGGTTCAGTCCTTTTGCACATATCCTTCCGTTACCTACTGTACCTATTCTCAGATTCACCTCGTCTATCATCCTGTCTTTATGCAATATCTGTGCTCCCAATACTTCTTCCAATCAACTGCTTCCATCCTTCTACAATCCTTAACATTCGCTGATCTGCCTTCCCAGTTTCCATTTAACCATATGACCGTAGCTATTATCTTTATTTAATCTGAACGTTCTATTTTGATATCGAGAGAGAGAGAGAGAGAGAGAGAGAGAGAGAGAGAGAGAGAGAGAGAGAGAGAGAGAGAGAGAGTGGGGAGGTTGTAAAAATCGATGCATATCTGATTACACAGCGGCAGGTATTATTTTCATACTCTAATAAACGAACTTTTATCTGAATCATCTGTCATCCTTAAAGTCAAATGTTACTTACTGCGTCCTTTTTTCCCGTTATCCTTCATCTTTCTTTTTAAATATATTTAAAGAATCAAAATAAATAATAGCATTTAACAGAAGGATTGAAATCATTAGTTGCATATGCATCTGGACAAGTATAGAGAGAGAGAGAGAGAGAGAGAGAGAGAGAGAGAGAGAGAGAGAGAGAGAGAGAGAGAGAGAGAGAGAGAACCACTATGTTCAACAATGTTAGTAAAGATTTATTTTCCGGGGTCTTTTGTGGCATAATTTATCTAAGATAATTATATGCTCAGTAATGTTACTATATAGTACCCTGTCTTGGGGTTGTTAACTTTTATTCACAAATGAGGTCTGTTATGTATAAATCTTTTAATTATATGTCTTTCCTCTATATATATTTGCAGTTTTATTAAAGTAAAATTTAGATAATAAAACAATAATGAATTAGTTAAAACCTTGTTTTCGAGGAAGACGTCCGGTTTCATAACAATAAAATCAGACAAGTGACGATTTTCCTTTAAAAAATTGTTCAAATCGAGTTCCAGGGGAAATGGAAATCTTTCAAAGAAAAGTTAATTGGATTGGAAAGTATAATTTTCCAAAACAGAATTGCAGATATCTTCCGGGAAAATTTCTTCTTTTAATATCTTTTAATATTTTATCATATAGGTAGTATATATATATATATATATATATATATATATATATATATATATATATATATATATATATATATATATATATATATACACACATGTATATATATATACATATATAAACATATGCATATATAAATAAATATATACAGTATATTCATATATATAAAAATGCATATATACATGAATATACAGTATATTTATGTATATATATAGTGTGCATGTATGTATATATATATATATATATATATATATATATATATATATATATATATATATATATATATGTATATGTATATATATGTACACACACACACCCACATATATATATATATATATATATATATATATATATATATATATATATATATATATATATATATATATATATATGAGCAAAATTGTTCTGTGGAAAGATGCCAGATGAGATTAAGGAAAAAAATTAAATTGTGTTGAGCTAGATGATTTCAAATCTAAGATTGGTGATAGAGAAAGAACAATTGCTCTTGGTAGGTAACGATCTCCTGACTTTAAAAGAATGAAGATCTCGTTGGAATACAAATTGATCATTTTGTACCCTTTAATTGAGGAGACTGGTTTTCAGTAACCCTTAAGTATGAGAATGCTAGCCCCTTTACCACATCCACTTTGGATACGACCCAGCAACTACCAGTTATGTGACCAAGTCGATTTACTTTCGTTTGTGTATTCGTGTGTATCGAATTTTCGAACGTATCTATCTATATATATTTATATATATATATATATATATATATATATATATATATATATATATATATATATATATATATGTGTATATATATATATATATATATATATATATATATATATATATATATATATATATATATATATATATATATATATACATATATTATACATACATATATATATATATATATATATATATATATATATATATATATATATATATATATATATATATATATATATGTTTGTCTGCAATTTGATTTACTTAGTTCTTAGCTAGAATATAATGAAGTACTCCGATATGAAAATAAGGAAAACCGTAGTGAAATGCTGGTTCTTATTTACTCCCAATAGTTTCGCCCTCCATCAGACTCTTCCGGAGGGGAATATTGACTCTCCCCCGGACAAGGGCTGATGGAAAGGAAGTTTTGGGGCAAAATAAAACCTGGTATTTCCTTTCATCCTCCAGTAGATGGAATATATATATATATATATATATATATATATATATATATATATATATATATATATATATATATATATATATATATATATATATATATATATATATATATATAGTATGTGTGTGCATAAACTGACCTACAAAACGAAGAGAAAACTGGAGGATGAAGGGAAATACCTGGCTTTGATTTTGCCCTAAAACCCCATCCTCATCAGCCCTCGTCCGAGGGAGAGTCTTTGGATCCCCCGGAAGAGTCTGATGGGGGGTGAAACTATCGGGAGTAAATAAGAATCATCATTTCCCCATATATTCCCCTTATTTTCATATGGGAGCACTTCATTACATTCTAGCTAAGAACTAGGCAGAACAAAATTACACACACAAACAGATGAACACACATACACACACACTGTATATAATATATATATATATATATATATATATATATATATATATATATGTGTGTGTGTGTGTGTGTGTATGTATATATATATATATATATATATATATATATATATATATATATATATATATATATATATATATATATATATATATATATGTGTGTGTGTGTGTGTGTGTATATATATATATATATATATATATATATATATATATATATATATATATATATATATATATATATATATATATATATATATATATATATATATATATACATATATATATATATATGTATGTATGTATAACTGAATCACTGAAAATATGGAACGTGATGAATATATAAATAAAGATAAAATCCACGAAGGAAACGGAAACACTAGTGTCGAAAGGCCTCGCAGCACTCCAGTGTTTCCGTTTCCTTAGTGGATTTTATCTTTATATATATATATATATATATATATATATTTATATATATATATATATATATATATATATATATATATATATATATATATATATATATATATATTAGCTGACCAACCCAGCACTGCCCGGGAAAACTATGAATGACAACTGATAAACTCTCTCTCTCTCTCTCTCTCTCTCTCTCTCTCTCTCCCTTTCCTGTTAAGATAGTTGCTTCAGTTACTATTACAATGCCCAGCATTTTTGACATTTCATATTTCACCCCTTCTCACCCCTCATTTCTATCGGGGCTGAACTTAGACTTAAAGGGCATCAGCAACGTCACTATTCATCTCAGTGACCTTGAAAACTATGGATTAGACTCTAATCTCTGTCAATTTTGACATTTTATTTTTCACCCCTTCTCACAATGCCCCCTACCTTTCCTATCAGGGCTTAACTTAGACTTAAAGGGCACCAGGAGTTTCATTATCCATCTCAGCAACCTCAAAAACTATGGATTAGACATTAACATCTGCAGTTTTTGGTTATTTTTACATGCCACCTCCTTTCCACCTCTTCCCAACCCCCTTCCTATCGGTCTGAACTTGGACTTAAAGGGCATCAGGAGTGTCACTATTCTTCCCAGCAACCTAGAAAACTATGGATTTGACACTAATATTTGTTGTTTTCGATTATTTTTACGTTACCCCTCCCCACCCCTTGGACTTAAAGGGCATCGGGAATGTCACTACTCTTCTGAGGGACCTTGAAAATTATGGATTAGACAGCTATATCTGTCATTTCGGTTATTTCTATATGTCACCACCTTCCCAACCCCTTTTCACCTGCCCGTCCTATCATGGCTGAACCTGGACATAAAGGGCATCAGGAGTGTCACTATTCTTCTCAGGAACCTACAAAACTATAGATTAGACACCAATATCTGTTGTTTCAGTTATTTTTACATATCACCACCTTTCCACCCCTTTCTCAACCCCTCTTCTTATCAGGGATGAACTTGGACTTGAAGGGCATTGGGAGTGTCAATATTAATCTCAGCAATCTAGAAAACTATGGGTTAGACACTAATATTTATCCTTCTCGGTTATTTTTACTTGTCACCCCCTTCCCACCCCTTTCCTATTGGGGCTGAACTTGGATTAAGGGAGGTCCCCCCAGGGCCCCAAATGGCTTGATAACTATTTTGAAGAAAAGCAATTAACACCAACAGCCAACATTTCATATTTGAACAAAATTGGCCCAAAAATAAGAAAGGTACATTCTGGGGGGTTGAAGTAATAACTTTTTAGGGGCGGGTTATATATGTTTTTAAGAAAATCTAATTAGCCTATGTTCGAACCATATGTAACCTTATCCTCTGCTAAATTTCATGCTGATCGGTTCACTGGTGTAGACATTCACTTGGAACAAACAGACAAACAAACAAACAATCAAACAGATCAAATATATATATATATATATATATATATATATATATATATATATATATATATATATATATATATATATATATATATATATATATATAGAATGCATATTTTAAAATATTTTGTTATTCTCTTGAACGTATTAGTGGCCGTTATTTATCACATTGCTACATAAATATAGTTTATTTTTTTAAAACTGTGTACATGGATTTAACTTAAAATATTTCCTTATGCTCATTTGAAACCTTAGGCTCTGTGATTGCGAATATGCTAAAGAGTTTACGAATCGCACGTTCTTGCAGAAATACTCACTCAGCTGATGGAACAATGATTTTGTGCAGATCCATAAATCATCTGTTTGTCGTGACACTGTTGTATACCCAGTGTAGCGTAGAATGATTTTAGTTTTACTAATCTTCTCAAATCTGAAGTTCGCATCTGAAATTGGAAGTTACAAAAAATAATAATCAAAAGAAAAATTTAAGCAAATGTGGTAGTTATATTAAAAGCTGAAATACTTTTAATGTGAAATTCTTATATCGAAATAATAATAATAATAATAATAATAATAATAATAATAATAATAATAATAATAATAATAATAATAATAATATTCTTTACTTCTGCTCATGACCATATTCACAGATATACAAGGTAGATTAATTACACAAAGTTTAGATAACAACTAATAAGCATAAACTTTTACATGTATTCAATTAATGTTAATAATAGGAGCGAAACAACAATAACAACAACAACAACAAAACAACAACAATAATAATAATAATGCTTATTATTATTATTATTAATTATTATTATTATTATTATTATTATTATTATTAATAAGAACAACAACAACAAAAACACCAACAACAATAATAATAATAATAATAATATTATTATTATTGTTATTATTATTATTATATAGCAGCTTTCCAAAGTTCATTTATTCCTTAACGCTTTGGTAGTACTTTCTGCCATTTTCAAAAGGGGTACGTTTATGCCATATTTATACATGGAAGTGAACTTACAGAAATTGTTGGCAATTTTTGATTGGTTGTCAAAGCAATTGTTACCCCTTGCCATTCTCCTTTCAGTGGTAGGAAGAAGAAGGGTCTCCTGGGTTACATTCAGCAATGGTTACCATTGGAGGATGATGAGGGCCTCCTTATATTGGAGGCGACAATGGTTGTTGTCGCCTTCCAGGATTTTTCTCCTCCTTATGATCTGCTGGCATTGAGGAACACTGTTGTGTAAACCTCTCCTTTGTATTATGAATGGCAATCCTCTTGGAGAATAAAGTCGTAGTCATACCACTGTATGAATGGCAGCATCCATTCTCAGGGCACAATATTTGGTAAACCACTCCTCTCCTCTTCATGGATTTGTTGCTAGTGATGGAGCTGTTCCTCAAGAGGTACTGAGCAGTCTTCTGATCCTTGTAATATATAGTAAGGATGACTTTTTTGTCTGTATCTGTGGATTTTGCATGGGTGCCGATGATATTCTTCAGGGCTGCATCATCTTTCTTAAACTCGGTGTTTATGTAGCCCATGTAGAACAGTCTAACTGTCCTCTCATCTTTCCGTACGATACCACCTGTTGACTGCATTTCTTGTCACCCTGATGACTCAACATTAAGAATACCCCTTATCCACCAGGGTTTGGGCAACGTGTTCAAGCTCATCGAAAGTGGTACTCCAAGAAGAACAGTGTGAGAGGGCATGAAGAATGTAGGTGTTCATGAATGAGGATTTTAATTGTTCTGGGTATTCACTACTACCATTGAGGCAGAGTCTGATGTCGGCTGGTTTACAGTGAACCTGTCTTGAGGGCATCCGAAACCGGAATGGCGCCTTTCACACTTCTCTTACACGTGAAGTGGAAAACCAATTCCTCCTTAAAGTTGAGCCTGAGTGTCTCCAGTTCATCTTTGTCGGTGGCATTGACGTGGGTGTCACTGATGTACTGAACATATACAGCTGGTCTGGGGATCCTACCAAACACATACTGTTCGTCAACTCCAACATAAAAGTTGGTGAAAAGCACATCAAGACAAGAACCCATGGCTACTCCATTGATCTGTGTCCACATTTGCCCTCGTTGATCTAAAAATGGGGCCTCCTTAGTGCAGATCTCGAGCAGGCGCTGTGCAGAAGCCTCTGGAATGTTCAATGTTGGGGTAGAATCATCTCAGTAGATCCTGCCAAGTATCATCTTTATCGTTTCACCTACGATTACGTTGGTGAAAAGCCTCTCAACATCCGACAAAGCAATGATGCCCTGGAATGGCACAGAACAAAGCCTTTAAAGAAACTCTATGGACAAACCAATGCAGAGTTCACTAGGCACGTACGGAATGAAAATTTTGTTCAAAGTCTTGGCCAGTTGATTGATCAGGCATTGGCTTATTATGGGGCAGAAGGGGTTGTTGGCCGTGTGGGTTTTTACATTGTCGTAGTTATAGTGAATGTCATATCCCCCCTAATCTTGGGCAGGTGTACAGCATCTACAGCAGCATAAATTGTCTCCATTATGCAGTTGGCCTCCTTCTTCATGTTGCGAAAAAGGTTCCTCATGATGCCACAAAACTTGAAGGATCTCCAAGTGTGTAGTCGAGCATCTGAGGGTACTCCTTTTGGTGAATCAGAACAAAGATGGCTGTCTTATCTGCTCAACGGATTACAATGTCCTCCCTCTTGCCCAGTTCTTTCATGATGTCTTTCATTTCTCTCATCATCAAGAGAAATGCCAACGACAGGTTGTACTGTCAGGAGAAACCACACCTTCTCCCCGAGAGTGAAAAGATCATTAGACTGTTCTGCAGGACTACATGAACACCAACTATAAGGAAGATGATGTTGCCCTTTAGAACATCATCAGCAGCCATGTAAAACCTACTGATACAGACAAAAAAAAGTTAACCTTACGATCTACTACAAGGATCAGAAGACTGCCCAGTACTCATGAGAGATAGCCCCATCACTAGCGATGAACCCACGAAGAGGATAGGAGTGGTTTACCAAATATTGTGTCCTGAGAATGGATGCTGCCATTCATACATTAGTATGACTATGACTCAACTCTCCAAGAGGATCGGCGTCCACCTACACTACATGGGGGAACAGATTAGTGTCTCTCAATGCAAGCAGGTTATAAGGAGCACAAAAACATGGATGATAACAATGATCATCACCACCACCAATATAAGGAGGCACTCACCCACAGCCAAAGGAAACTGTCACTTAACATAACCCAGGAGACCCTACTTCTCCCTATCACCATTAGAAGAATGGCAAGGTGTGCCCCTGGGATAACAATTCAGCTGACCACTACTTCAGGCAGCATGCTCTATCACCAGAACTCCTGGGACCTGGTATTAGCTAATCAGCACCTACATCTGTCAGCCAGATTCTCCCAGATGAGTCATTCTGCTCCCATCCAATAGGGGGAGGCCTCCCTGCCCCATTTTGACAACCAACCAAAATTTGCCAAAAATTTCTTTTAGCCCTCTTGCAGGTATAAATATGGCATAGTTGTAGCCCTAGCTTCATTTGCATTTTGAAAAATGGTAGAAAGTCCTATCAAAATGTTAAGGAACAAACGAACTTTGGACAGTTGCTATATAACTTAACTGCTGCTACTCATTCAAGAGATTGAGAAACTACAATAATAATAATAATAATAATAATAATAATAATAATAATAATAATAATAATAATAATAATAATAATAATACAAATAATAATAATAATAATATGCAATTATTTTTCAGCTTGAGATTATAGGCATATAGAGAATTCATGTACAGTCTGAATAATAATAGTTCTAATAATAAATATCATTATTGTTATTAGTATTATTATTTTTAAAAAAGGCCCTCTTAGAGACACCTCATTGAAGAGAATGGCAGTTTGTATACTACTGAGTTTATACTGGGCTTTCTTAACATGCATAAGTTTCTTCATTCTGTGCTACCATTTACAAGGCTGAATGACACCAGGGCCCAAGCATGGCACAGTATATTCAAATCCAAAAACCAGTTTACAAAAAAGGTGTTCTTTTATTGGTATACTGCCTTTTCATGTAGATGGACAGCGATCATCATGGAGAGGTGAGTTGTGATCATACTGATGTATGAATGATGGTGTCCATCAAAGCAGGGCAATTCTTTATGATGTACTGGGCAGTCCTCTGAACCATATGGTAGATTGTTAAAGCTGGCCACAGTGTCTACTTCAGTTGGGGTTACATGAGCCCAAGTGATGTTTTTTTCAGGGTTGTCTTGTCCTTCTTTTAGTCTCTATTCATATATCTCCTGTAAAGAAATTTCATGGTCCTTACACCATTCCAGGGGTACGACGCTCCTGCCAGTGCCACCTGTTAACAGCATTCCTCGACACTCTTGTGATTTGAGAATAAGAATACCACTGTTAACTAGTGTCTGGATAATGTGCTCAAGTTCTTCAGCGGAGGCACTCCAGAAAGAGTAATGGGAGAGTGCACAGCCAACATAGGCAATTATAACCAGTGCTTTAAATTTAAGAGGGTATTTTCCATTGCCAGTGAGACAGAGCCCAATGTCAGTCAGTTTTCTGTGGATCTTCATCTGGAAGTCCTGATGAGAGTTGGTAAAGTGCATGTTTCTAAAAATGGTTCTCTTGCACATGAAGTGAACAGGAATGACTGGACTCAAATAGACTTGCCATGGGAACCCCCTTGGTATGTTGTTCACCAACTTTTACATTGGTGTTATAAAGCAGTGTTTCTTCAGCAAGATCCCAAAGCCTTCCCATATATGAGATACTTGATGACACTGTCAACATTGTTGGTGATGAAGAGCCGGAGATAATTCATCACACATTTGAAAATAGTCAGTTCTCCACTTCGAGTACAAGAAAATTGTTGATAATATTGTCCTTCTTAGATGTCCAGGTCAGGCTCCATTTCAATGGCAACTAAGAATGTTATGATAAAGTTAAAACATCATTTATAAATGTCTAAATTGGCCATGCCCTCTCCCACTGCTCTTCCTGGAGTACCAACTCCGAAGAACTTGACCCAGTCTCTCAAACACTAGTTGTCAACATCTGTGTGCGTATTAAACAGATATGATGAAAAAATGCCACCTAGGCAGAGTCAGTTGCCCTATCTGACGAAATTGCTGTCTGGAGAACCCCCAATATATATGCCAGTTAAATATAAGTGTACGTTTTTTCCATGAGGATTCAGGAAAAAGTTCATATTGTTTACTCAGTCAAATGCTTCTCTCATATAGGCAAAACAAAAAAAAAAAACAGGAAAGGCCAATGGCAGGTAATAGTTAAACAATTCTTTCAGGATAAAGATGCCAGTGATGGTTGAGCAGTTTGTTTTAAATCAGAACTGTTTATCAAAGGTATGAAGAAGGAGGAGAAGTCTCGCTAAAAGAACAGACAAAAATATTCTTGGTGTAATTATAATGATTACAATTAGGTGATTATTGCTTGGGTCAGCTCTATCTTTTAGTTTGTTTTTGATTGACGATATTAACTGAACTAAGAGTAGGGAATTTGGGAGAAAGTGGTGAATTATGCACACACTGAATAGTGAAGCAAATGCAATCTAAATTACCAGTTGACAGAATTTGAAAGCTTCTGCAGGAAGACAATCAAAGTCAGGTGATGTATAATTACGTAACTCTTTATGGCATCAGTGATGTTACCTGGTATAATACAATCAGCAAATTATTAAGAGCAAGGATGTTATCTAATTCTCTTCAGGAACCTTTACTGTTCATGTAATTCAGAATATAGCTAAAGTGATCACCTCACTGTCTTATGACAGCCGCATCACTGAAGGTTTTTCCTACTTCCTGTTATAGTTTCTTGGTCTTTTGATTCAGGAATTAAATGTCATTCCAACGACGAGGGTAATTGCCACAATCTATTTTTTTTACATATTGAATATGCTCTCAGTTGCTCTTCATTTAGTCTACAGTGCTAAAGGGCAAGTTTGAATTATGCTCTAGTCTGTCTCATCATTAGCTATGCAAAGTGTCCTACCCTAAGGCTACCAAAATCTATATGTATCTCTGCCTGAGTCCAGCAATGCAGTTATTGCATTTGTATAGAAGTCTTTCAAACCTCTCCTGTAGTGGTCATTTCTAAAATGTGGGCTGTTACATAGTATAGCATCAGCAGGTTGAACTGTTGGCTGTAGGTCAGTTTCTGGGGTCGTCCTACAGGACTTGGCTTTCTAGTGGTCTTAAAAGTCTCAGATAACAGCTGGTATCATTCAGTTTAAGGGTTCACGATAGGGAGCGATAGGGTACTGAACGACACTTATAAGGGTATGTGATCATAATCTGTTGCAAGATCACAGCAAAGTTGCAATTCACAACCGATTCTTTTAGGCATTTTGACATAATGCAGTGGTCCAGCCAAGAAGTTGTAATTGTATGCATTATATTTTATACGAGTACATGTACAGGAACAGAAAGGATGAGTATTACATCACTAATTAGGGGGGTGATTTTGATGCAAGCTAATTAATGCATTGTAAAATTGAGAATTAAGGTCCCGATTTAAACAAATATGATCAGCGCCAAAATAATGCTGTGTAACTCACCTAGGATCATGCAGTAGTGATAAAAAATTGAATGTTTCTCCCAGTACATCCAAACATTGTTAACCAGGATCTTAGTGTCCTCTATGGTGACTTGGAGACAGAACACCTATATTATCCAGACTTTTGTGCTACAGGAAAGATAGGGAGCCTTCTGTGTGACTGACTATTATGAGACCCATAACTTACATCAATGAGATCTAGATGGCTCTCAAGTCTCAATGCACTGAATCACAGATGACAAGATCATGAGTCCAAAGGAGGGTCTATTGCAATGCAATGATGCCTCTGAAGTTTATACAGAATATGTTTAAGGGGAGCAAGTTCTGCTTGAGACCAAAAATATTCCATAACACTATGTCTAATGATTCCATAGTTATGATGTAGAGAAATGAATGAGTGATCACTGGGGAGGAAAGGCCATCAACAGGTGGGGATAGGCTGGCACTTGCAGTAGAAGGTGGGCTTGCTCTGAAACTGCAGCTTGGGTTTCAGTGAGTATTCTTGGGGTAGCTGCCCCAAATTAGGTTATACCTTGAGACTTTTATATTAGGACTGAAATCCTTTGCTTTTAAGGACATCAAGTTGCTGGAAGAGGCAGGTAATCCTGTGTACCACTCTTAGGTCTAATATTGCAAGGGGGTTCATAGAGAATAAGAGGGTCAGAGCCTATGAGCAACCTGACTCTCTATGTTGGCATATGGTGTCACTGAGGCGTGAAAATTGTGAATAACAACATGACATTTCTTCTCAGTTTTGGATGAGGTGCTTTGCTATGATTAGAGATCGTTCTTCTGGGCAAACGAGTGGCTTTTTTCTTATTTCTGCTGACTTGCATGCCAGATGCCATTCCCCTCATGATCATCAACCACAGAGGGTGAGGAGTGAGATTCAGGTTCGGAAGATTCATTCTTGACAGCAGGGATTCTTATCTGAAATGATCTTACCTTCTACCAGAGACACTTAGGAGGAAAAGGTGGTTGGGGGCTCATCTGTCTTATCTGATAGGTCTATGGGTAATGATGGCACTTCTTCTGTAAGAGGGATGGGGTTCCCAACTGGTGAGTGTGCTGTCTCACAGACTTCATGCTGAAACTCCCACAACTCTTACGTTTGTGGTTTGTGGATGGCGAGGAATTAATTGATCCCCCATCTAATAGTTAGGTGGCCCAATGCTACCCTATTGAAGGTGCCCTGCATACTGGTGATCGCTTGCCAGAGGAATGTAAGTTTATCATTCATAACGTTGCTGTCCTCAATTTTCCATGACAGTGACTTGACTGTTTGGAAGGCCTTTGCTGCAGTATTGTAGACTGCAGGCAGGCTAAGATCAGCAGGCTCTCTCGGTAGCAGGGTGCCAGGGTACTCAGGGTAGCCATGAAGTGATATATAAAACTTTTTGCAGGAAAATTAGTTTTTTTAATCACTGCTTGAAGATAGATTTCGGTGTCAGGTCTTTGTGTGCTACATTTGCTACCTTAATTTCCTCTTTGGAGAAGGCTTCATTTACAGATTCTACAACTGAATCAACTGGAAGTCAATTTTGGAAATGAATAAAAGAAAGACAATTGTCCGTGAGTTTGGAGCTTTTGTGTGAAGCACAGGATCGTTAGGAGCCAGGGTTACTAACCCGGTGGTCAGAAACTATGTCGTGGAAGGCTTCGAAAGCACTGATTGGAGGGCACTGACTGGAGGAGAATGAAATTGATAACAATTTCAATTACATGACGTTTCCGGGCTTAGACACCGAGTATTATGTATAATAACCATTAAAAAAGACGTTCTTTTATAGTAAAAAGGTTAAAACGGCAAGAGCGCACACACATTTCTACACACACTTCATCTATTTTAAATTACTTTATATAATTGATTCTTTACATTAATTACTTCTATAGTTATATGTTAATGGAGGCTACTGTTTTTCCTTTATAAGAAGTTACAATTTACCATGTTCCTGATATCCCTTGTACTTTAGACACACTATCAGTGTTCATTATTATATCTTCTGTTGGTTCTAAATTATATAGTTGAATTACTATCTTCTTTACGGTTCTAAATTTTAAAAAAATGAGTCCAGTTCAATTTTACATAAGATATAAAAAATAAAAAACTTTAAAAATTCCGAATGCCTTGTAAAATTATCTACAAGGCGAGTAATTGGTTATGCTATTTTGATATATGAGAAAATATAAAGAATAATAAAGAACACAAGATATCTTTACAAACTTAATTATCTAGGTTTATAAATAGAAATTTGGGATGAATCCTAAGATAATGTACCAGGTAATTAGTAAGAAATTATAAAAGACTTTGTATCAAACATTCAGGGAATCAGGCTTAGCTTTATGAAATCAAAGATATTGTCTAGGTTCTACAGTAGTAAAACTTCAGAGAAACACTGGCTATCTATTCCATATCTCCTTAGGTCAAACTAAAAAGTCATTGTTGTAATCTAGAAATACTTTCAAGATTTTGTCATTTGTTGATGTTAAAATATGAAATTAATTTCCTTATTAAACTCGGTTGAAATATGTAAACAAAAATCACTAAAACACCTAAACACACACAAACAAACATACACACATACGAACATACATACATTTAAATATTATATATATATATATATATATATATATATATATATATATATATATATATATATATATATATATATATATATATATATATATATATATATATATATATATATATATACAGAAGTCAAGATATCCATGACTTTAGTCTCTTTCCTACTTGGTATTTGTAAGAATTTCGGGTCAAGACAAAAATAAAGAATAAAACACGTATACATATTTCAGAGAACATCACATCCAAGATAAAACTTGGAGGCTCTCATATCCCCAGCGGATGAGAACTTAAATTTGTTAAATTTGTTGTAATAATTGGGCTGGCCGCAGGGAGTGGTGGGAAAATTATATTACTTCCTCAGGATGAAAATATTTTGAAATGCGAGGCGCTTTTCTGTCTCTTTTATGTTGTCGTGTTTTTCTTACCATCTGTTTGTCTATTTGCACTATCCTTTTCATCTGATAAAGCAGCAGTTTCTTGCTGTACTTTTTACATTTAAGATAAATGACTCACCTTTCAGTGTTTTGTTTACATCAGTAATATAAACATTGTCAGGGATTGATATTTGCGTCATGCTTGATATAGAAATTTTGTGGTGTTCTGCTACACGTAATATTAAGAGAAGGAACTTTCTCCTTTTTCTTTCCTTTCGTTTGTTCACCTCGGGAAAAGATTCCATCTCTTGACAAGCAGATCTCTCTCTCTCTCTCTCTCTCTCTCTCTCTCTCTCTCTCTCTCTCTCTCTCTCTCTCTCTCTCATTTACACGAAAATCCCGTGAAAATTTCCTTATACGAAAACAAAGCACCATTGCATGTACGTACTGAGTAAAGAAAATATGCGTACTTGGTTGAGCTGTGTATCGTTTTAGTTCTCATTTATTTGATTCTCCTTCTCCCTAGAAATCATCTACCTTTTTTACCTACAATCTCCTTCTATCTGCTTCATCTCACCTGTCTTCCTATGAGCCATACACCTTTTTCTTCCCTTTAACTTAACCGTGGTCTTTCTTATCTACCCTACTGTGTATTTCTTATTTTTCCCCACGTAACTTCTATTAATTGTCCTCTAGCCCACACTGAGATAGCCACTGTTCCCTATCTCATCTACTCACTGCCTTTCTGCTGTATATCCTTCCCTCCCAATCTCTTGATGCTTCCAGGAAACAAGGCATTGTTCACATGACAGGATATATCCAGAGATGATAGTACAAATGGCACGTGATTCAAGATATTTCGTTCATCATTGCTGGAATACTCTTATCATGTATGGAATGCTAGGATCCCTAGGAGCTAATGCTTTTCGTCGTTTTTTCAGTACTAGTCCTTTTCTTAGTAACGTTGGTTCAGGAATAAACCATCGTCAAAGGATATTCAAATTAATAATTGCTCGACCTTTACCGAGAGGATATATCTAAATATTCCACTAGACTACGTGCTCTCAAGTTATAACTGTGTGTTCATTCCCCTACACAGTAAGGATATAGAATGAAATGGCTGGCAACTTTCTTAATTTCAATCCTCAAAAGGCTCTGGTATTGCTTTAAAGTGCTACCCAACATTTGTAATCATATTTCGTTATTTATGCTACTTTTTATTTAATTAAATATGTTGTTCGATTGTTATATTTCACATGGTCGCTATTTCATACTCCTTGAATTTATAATGAGAAATTTAGCTGATTATAGACTTACTTTGCAAGATAGTTGCCGTTGGAGACTTTTTAATAATAATAATAATAATAATAATAATAATAATAATAATAATAATAATAATAAACCGAGGAAGACCTAGAAGAACCCTAAGAAGAACCTTTGAAGAGCGCTTTGTCCTTCGCTTTATGTGTGAACGTAGCGCCGACGGTGTCCTATTCCCTGTATGCGCACGCGCAACAGACCTCTATAGGGCATGCCACTACGGTTTACAGAAAACCAATGAATCCGGGCCCCTGCCTCAACGGCTTGAACGAGTGCCCAGGCAGATACAAGAACTCTGTGGTAGAGACTTTCGTCTGTCGTGAATTCACATATTGTTCCCTTGGAGAGACATCACTAATGAGATCGATACGTCGGCACAGACACTCATAAACAATGGGTTCTTTGACAGAATGGTGGAGCAAAAAACAAGAACCACGATAGATCCCCCAAGGCAGAACCTGACCAATGAAAATTCGACCCGCCAAGATATCAATCCTGCTATAAATACCTGTCCACCTTTTAATTTCACACATTCTCTCACTATATGGCCACCTGCTTGTGTGTCGGGGCGTAAGAGTAAAGTAAACACCAAAAGCAGAATACTTTCCCTGTGCTTTGGAAATTTATTTTACCACCTACCTGCTGACAAGAAAAAATAGAGAAGACTCTCTACAAGCTGAATGTCGAACCAACAATTCTTTTTAATAGCACTGTCCTAAAAGAGGGACTCCTGCCAAATAACAATAATAATAATGTATGCAAGTAAAAGACACTTTTTTAAGCACATAGCTGTTTCAGCTACATTCAGTGTATATAGTAATGAAATAGAGATATTAAAAGAACAATGAACGGATATGAGAAGGAAAGGCGATCCACACATTTTAATCGATCCCAATTTTGAGGAAGATATAGCAGAGAACGACCTTGAAGCAGACCCCACTGGTGTCTCCAAAGGTGGGGACCATGGTGAAGATGAACATGTGTGCCAGACCACCACAACCTTTGTTTATCAGGAGAATTCCCTAAAAAGATCAAGGGCTCCCCCCAAAATTATGGTACACATTAGCCACCTCCAGGAGAAGGACCAAAAGAAGCAGTTAAGAGTAATCATTGGCAAACTTGTTGCCTTTATTGGTGGAGAGCTGAGAAAGAATATGTCAACTAAACTGACAACAAATGTACCCAGACTTTGTTTAAACCTTACATGCAACATTATATCTGTGCCTCAACCTCTGATAAAAGACTTAAAATCGTGTGATTACTTGACAAAACAATGATATAAAAGTCATCGCCTTATCCATACCACAGACTCCCTACTGCTTGGTGAAGCCTTAATGAAACATGGTGCGTACACTAGTAACATCCTCACCTGTCAAATGAAATAAGCCGCCAATGAATTTAGGCAAGAAAAATGCATCAATGCACTGATCAAATAAGACAGCAGCATTCATCTTCTTTAACACATCTGAATACCATTAGGGCTTAACCAAAATATTAATTTTGTTGATCAAATGAAATTCGAGCATCTTACAAAGAATCCTGTTGATGCCAAATGCCTCCTGTCCATCACCTGAGATCTTATTTTGGGCTACATGTATGGGAATGCTTAGCCACATAAACCCTTGAAACCCTGTCACCCTATCATTTCCTAAAACCAGCATTACCTATAGTTTGGCTAAACACCTCAATCAAATACTCACACCATGTGTGCCCGACCATCACAACCTTCGTTTATCAGCAGAATTCCCTGAAAAGATCAAGGGCTCCTCCAGAATTGGAACCATCTCCTTTCTGGATGTCGAATTCTCATTCACCAATGTTACTGTTGATGAAACCATCGATCTAATTCTTGACTGAGCCTACAGAGACCCCTCCATGGCCCAGTTAAATATCCCTGAAGGGTCCCTATGGACCCTCCTCGAAATAAGTACAAAGAAGGCCCCTTTCTCACCCATTAGAGCCACATGTACAGACAAAAAGATGACGTTGCTATGTGTTTACCTTTAGGTATGTTTTTTGCCAGCATTCATATGTGCATGCTAGAAGAGTGGGTTTTTTCATACATCCAAAAACCATGCATCTCTGCATGTTGCATTGATATATTTATACAGGAAAGGACAATAATGAAGAAAAAATGCTCCACCAGGCATTCCAAGGACATCCCTGTTTACACTACAGTACTGAGTTTTGTAGTAATGGCCAGCTCCCCTCTCTTGATATTATTTCCCAAACTGATGAAGGCCTAAGAACATCATCATGTGTGGTTTAAACGTTGCAGTACTAGACTAGTTTGCATTGCACACTGAAGGCAAGAATAAATCAACCAAGACTAACATCAATACCAGCGCTGGGATCCCAGTCAACAATGGCCTCAGAACCATGGATAGAAAGAACAAAACAAGAAGTGGAAGCAAAATCAGTTTTGTGTCAAGAGGAAGAGACACAAACCAAGCAGACAATGCACACAGTGCCTCCTTATCCTACCCTTAAACCTAAGCCTCCGATCTCAAAGTCTCCTAGTATCTGCATTCCTCAGTACAAGCTCCCCTCTGGACTGCCAAAGGATCAATTAAAAGTGTCTATGACTTAAAGTGACCTCAGGTATTTCATGTGCAAATTCGCCGACATAACCTGCAAGTTTATAGAAGAGGAGAGTACTTATCACTGGCATTTTATAAACGCTTGACAAAATTTCTCGACAAAGCTCAACAGCAGTATGGCACTTCCAACCCCAAAGATTTTCTTGGTGAGCATCAGTGTGGTAGATACTAACCACTTTGATTGGAGGTTGCCCG
>NC_089795.1:28685267-28705267 GCF_040412425.1 Macrobrachium rosenbergii
ATTAATACTTTTGGAGTTTCTCTTCGCTATCCCCAGTAAGCATGATACCAACTATAAAGACCAGCTGTTCCACGTTTCATTCACATTTAATTTTTCTCGATCTCACCGCTCTGCACAAACGCTTCATTTATTTTCTCTTACTTTCACATGTCTCAATCCATATGATAAAAAACCTATGGACAAATACCACGCATATTCTGACGCCTCGTTTTCATGTTAAGAATGTTTAATCGCTCTCAATAAATTACTTTCAAGACCACACAGTCCTTAGTACTCTCTATATCATATCTCTCAAAAACACCAAAAGATTTCAGTTCTTCTTCTCCAAATAAATGTTTTTTTATTTACTCTCAAATCCCAGGCAAAATTGTTTAATAATCGTTCTATCCTAAAACCCATTTTCTTGTTTAATCCCACAACTGTCTCCCCCCATCAATTTTTCTGTTCTGTCTTACTTTCTCAGTCAAAATCCCACCATAAATGTTCTAAAGCGCAGTATATAGTATTATTCCCCTATACTTCTTACAGTCATCTTGGCCACCTTTATTCTTACAGAACAGAATACTTATTCCTCTCGGTCATTCTTGGAACCTTCCTCGGGCTCAGAAATTACTTAAAACCTTGGCCAGCCACTGGACCACACTCCCGCCAATTTACTAATATATATCTCCTGTGTTCCTCGCCAGTTCATGGTGCCTTTCCACTCGTCTGCCTCCTGAACACATCTTCAAGTCGCTACCCAAAAGCAATGAAATGTAAACTCATTACACTTTTGCAACATTCATGAATATTTATCTTCTATCTTTCATATTCAACAATCCTTTATGATGCGTATTCTGTCCATACAGGATTCCGTTCTCTTCATATAAAATCTAAATAATATGACACATTTTTTGTCTAGTATCTTCATTAAATGTTCCACCCTTCTCTAAACTTTTGACAACTGTAGATGATATTTTATTCCGTTCAGCAACTGCAACTATTACAATCTGTTTTTTTTTTATGATAAATCTCTCATATTCTTATCTTACCATTCACTGTTCTATTTTTATTCCCCATACTCCCTTATACCCATATACTCTTAATGCTAATTCTGTGATCCCCATATATGCTTTCACAAGTTCTTTCCACTGCAACGGCCTTGGCCAAAACCTTTTTCTTCCTTCATTTTCTTATATACAAGCCTTACTACTTGTCAGAATATTCATTTTTATTGACCCATTTATAGTTACAATTTGTAATAACACTATTCAAATAAACTTTGTGTTTGTTGACATCTCTGTTTTAGCCACATCTACATGTAGTGTGCTAACACGTCAAACTTTCTTTTGCATATTAATTTTTCAAAATAATCAACAATCAAGTACTCTTGCAAAACTTCCTTCCAAGAGTTTTTTCATCACCACACGCATACATACGCAATATATATATATATATATATATATATATATATATATATATATATATATATATATATATATATATATATATATATATATATATATATATATATATATATATATATATATATATATCGCTCCATCATTACAAGACTGTCGTAACTCCAAAATCTTGATTTTTCAAGAGATGCGTTTTAAAGTTTCAAAGTCCTATAACTGCACCGAGATTTTGATTTAGACTTAAAATCTTCCCAGCGCCATCTCTCGGCCAAAAATGCACTTACACTTACGACTTTATTGCAAAAGACGCAGAATTAAATGGGCAATCTTATGAGCTATGTAACTCAAAACTTCAAATTTTTGAGTTAGACAGTCTTGTAATGATGGAGCGATATATATATATATATATATATATATATATATATATATATATATATATATATATATATATATATATATATATATATATATATATATATATATATATATATATATATATATATATACTGTATATATATATATATATATATACAAACACACACACACACACACACACACACATATATATATATATATATATATATATATATATATATATATATATATATATATATATATATATATATACGATAAGTCAAAAGTTCCAGGAAAAATGTTGAATGATGTATTTACACAGGAATGAAACAACCCAAATACTTGGTAAACAATTATCTGTGATGTAGTGATCCATATAGACTTGATCTCAGTCATCCTCTTTACCGTGGTGTTAACATCTGCTTCAGAAAAGTAACTTCTTCATGGAAAATAAAAATTTTGAGATGAGAGCTAACATCAAGTTCTGACCAAGTGATTGGAAACCAGGAAAAATTATTGAAGCTTTGCAACAAGTTTATGGAGATTCTTCTCCATCTAAATCAGTTGTTTATGATTGGATAAAGCGATTTAAGGATGGTCGGGAGGACCTCAAAGACAACCCAAGAGAGGGAAGACCATCGACTGCAAAAAATGAAAGAATTGTGGCTTTGGTGCAGAATCTAGTGGATGAAGATCGTCGGATTACTATCGATATGATAGCTAATGAAACTGGGATCTCCCATGGTTCCGCATTCTCAATTTTAAATGAAAATCTTGGTTTGAGTAAACTTTCAGCACGTTGGGTCCCAAAGCGTTGCGCGAAGACCAACTGCATCAAAACTGAACTTTCTCTTGCAGTTTTAACGAAAATTTAATCAAATGAATCAGATTTTTTTGACCGGATTGTTTAAGATGAAACTTGGATCCATCAATATGACCCAGAAAGTAAAATTCAATCAAAGCAATGGTTACCAAGAGGTTCAGCTGCACCAGTGAAGTTCAAAGTGGCGAGATCTGCCCAGAAGGTTATGGCAACAGTGTTTTTCAAAGGAGTGATTTTGATTGATTTCCTTGAAGGACAAAAAACAATCACTGGAACTACTACAAGGGTGTTTTGCAAAAACTGAAGACTACATTGGCTAAAAAACGTCGAGGAAAGTTGCACCGCAGAATTTTTGTTCCATCATGATAACGCTCCAGCACATTCATCAAGGGTTGCAAGAGAAGTCCTACGGAAATTTAGGTGGGAAACTCTTCCACATCCTCCTTATAGTCCTGATCTTGCTCCTTCAAATTTTTCCTGTTCCCAAAACTCAAGGAACACTTAAGAGGAGTCCGGTTTGAATCTTTGGATGCTGCTAAACATGCAGTTTCAACATGGTTTAATAGAAAGGGCCCAAATTTCTACAAAGAAGGGTTGCAGAGGTGAAACAGCGCCTTGAAAAGTGTATAGAGTTAGATGGTAGATATGTAGAAAAATTATGTTTGAATTTCCTTAAATAAAGAGTATATTGAATTTTTCCTGAACTTTTTTATTCGTATATATATATATATTATATACCAGTTCTATCTGTAGGTTCTGTATTACTATGAAATCATGATGTATACGTTCTTAGTTGAGTTTAATTCATCACTGACTCTTAAAAGAAGGATTCTCGGTTCAGGAGGAATTTCTTCACTGGGCAAAATTAAATGCATATCAGTTCTTCATCCAAACGGTATCTGGGAGGAGATTTCTAGATATACTTTTCAACCAGCTTCGTTAATGTGCTTCTTAAGCACTTAAGGCGCACCAGGACTCTTTTGCCGAAAAGTTTGATAGAAGAATTTGCTGTAATTCTAGATAGTTTCAGTTTCTTTTTTATTCAATATTTTATTGACTCTAAATTTTGTACCATATTTTCATTATCTTTCATTATGCTTATGCAGGGTTATTCCATCAGTGTTTTGCCTGACAATGAATAAAAAAATTTCACAAAAATTTTTAATGCTTATATTACACTGAAAATAGTAGCTGTATTTTTTTGACGACTTTCCATAAAAATAGTATAATGCGGTTCTTTCCATAAGAAATAAATGCAATAGCCCCTCCGACGATTATTAAGATAATAATTGAGCGTTTATTACCTCTTAAACTCGGCTGCCTAGCGCCATAATTTCCTGTTTCATTTCTGAAGTTCTTGAGTACAAATGATGCTGCTGCACAATTTGCTTTTCAGTTCGGACACATTATTGCCTGGAAAGAAAAGTCTCGCTCGAAAACTTTATTGGACAATGTAAGACTATCTCCAAAGATCCCTTGAGAATTGAACCTGGAGTGAGATATAGGAGAACTGTTGTGTCATTTTTCTTGCTTCAGTTGTAAACAGTTTAAGGTTCCTCTCTCGACAGATGCTGCGTGATTTTCTTATCCGCGAGAGGCGTTTGCTTTGTTTGGATACTTTCTTTAATACAAACTAAATAGCAAAAATTCTGAATGAATGACTTTCTCGACGCTAATTGTTACCTGAACGTTAAACGACGATAAAAATCAGCCTTCATTCCTTCTTGTTTGTTTTTAATTGTATCGGTACATCTGTTCTATACTAAATAATTGCCAACCTAATTTGAATGTGCATGAATATTTTATCAGCGTAACTTTTACGGGAATATTTGAATTTAACTTAAAATCAGCTTTAGAAGAAAGATAAAAAAAATATATATCTCCGAAATGGAGAAACAAAATCAAGAAGTACCATATATAATATTCGGTGATAAAACACAGTGTTCAGTGATGGCTGATAATTTATAGTAAAAATGAAATTGTTTTACATTATGAAATAGACCAATCACGTTATGGTCATTAGCTTCGATTTCGATATAAAACCGATACGGTAAAATAACACGATAATCCTACACGCAATACGACATTATGACATCGAAAGTGAGTTAGAATTGGGAGTCTGGTGCTGACAAGGCTCTTATCAGACCTGGCCGTGGGATAACACACACATTCTCAGATTTACTGCCGATCGTGCGAGGATAAGAAATCTAAATTTCTATTGTTTTCATCAATATCTGGACGTAAACCGTAATGAAGATTACTCAGAATACCTCAGACATTCAATAAATTAAAAGAAATTTGTCCTCAAGTAACCTATATATATTTACAATGGTACTAAATATTCAAATGTCCTTGGTTTACAACCTGTAAATCGTGGGCCATGGCTCACTTTATGCGGTCGACCCGGGTCATTCGTCATTAATCCTTTGTCTGGCCGACCTGTCTTGTGGGTCCTAATGCTATCCAACATAATAAGAACCCTCGGAGTTTCTCCTTTAAAATTAGATGATATATAACCATGTGGATGTAATTATTTAACTTTTAACGTTATCTACGATATTTTGAAAATGGGGATTTTATGAAAACCCACGCTGTCTTTCAAGAATTCCATGTGATTTTCAATACACCTTTGAAAATATTTTACAGTATTTATAAAATTGGATAACACCTTTACCAAAGAATAATTCTCTGATGACAGTGCAAAGTAGGTAATAAGGAACAAAGTACAAATTCTGTTTAAACTAAATCGTTACTCTAGCCTATTTGGGTCATTTTCTTTCAGTATATAATCTACCCACTCGTAAAATTTATATTATTATACGAATTTTTCTTTGAGGCCATAGACTACAGCTATTTCATTCTTTTCCAGTTAATTATAGATATTTTTACTGAACCCAAAGAAAATTCTAAAGCTAGTCAGATCTTTACCAATGCTTACAGGAGGCTAAAAAAGATCAAGTACATGGGAATATCTGCAAAATACTGAGGCCTTTAAATTGCTGAAATAAGGTGTCTAACGCGAGCAAAATATAATTATTTAACCTCCCCATCCCACCCCCTGTCTCTCTGTCTCTCTCTCCCTCTCTGATTCAGTCTCTCTTCAAGATGGTTCCTAGTTTTACTTTTCTATAAAAGAAAACTGTTTTGCCGGCTTTGCCTGTCCGCCCTCCCTCAGAACTTAAAAACTACTGAGGCTAGAGGGCTGCAAATTGGTATGTTGATCATCCACCCTCCAATCATCAAGCATACCGAATTGCAGCCCTCTAGCTTCAGTAGTTTTTACTTTATTTTTTAAGATTAAAGTTAGCTACGATCGTGCGCCTGGCAGCGATATAGGACAGGCCAACATCTGGCCGTGGTTAAAGATTCACGGGCCACGGCTCATACAGCATTATACCGAGACCACCAACAGATAGATCTATTTCCGGTGGCCTTGATTATACGCTGTACAGAAAACTCGATTGCGCTGAAGAAAATCGACGCATTTTTTACTTGTTTACATCACTCTCTAAAAGATGTAATCACGAAACTGAGAAGCGTATTAGAATAGGGTATTTGCAAATAAATATGTATAAGGTAGCTCTATCTTTAGCCGGAAATCTTACGGGCTTCATTCCCAAAGGTGTTGAAAAGCAAGATTTAACTTTTTATTAGGCAGTGATTATCCTGTAATGTTTCGTACGATAAAATTTGACAAACAAATCGAGATGCCTAGATTATCCCTGTGCGGTGTTATATGAAGTTATGCATCGTAAGGATGTTGTATATGGTATGGAACATAAAGTTTTTAAATCTATCTTACTAAATTCGTCACAGAAATAATGAATACTTTGAAACCCATTACCCTTTATCTTCCAAAAATATGATGGCAAATGTACGGTAAAAAAAAAAAAAAAAAAAAAAAAGAAAGTCAACCATCTTGCTTCCTTTCTCTGACATATCCCAGCTCACAAATTCAGAGAAGGAAAATCAGCAGTTCTTGGAGGAAACATAAATTGGAACTACAATTTATGCCGAGTAAAAACGTCAGAAAGGAAAAAGGCGATCCCCATCCCCATTCCCGCCCTCTCTCTCTCTCTCTCTCTCTCTCTCTCTCTCTCTCTCTCTCTCTCTCTCTCTCTCTCTCCCTTTCTGCGTTCTCTAACATCGTCATTTACGTCAGCTTTCGCGTGGTTCCTATCAGGCAAGTAATCCTGTATCCAAAAAGATGCCTGGGCGTCTGTAGATAGTCTAACAATAAGAGAGGAATGAACCTCATTCTGTTTGAGAAATTGGATCCATCTGCCGTAATGGGAAGCAATATGGTAGATTTCGTCGGCACTTTCCTTTGGAAATTACTTTATATAATCCTTTCGTAATTTTCTAGAAAGGTTTCCTATTGTGAAAAAAATATCCGGAATAAATTAATACTTAAAGGAAAATAACAGGAAAAAATATTTAATTATAGGTTACTGAAATAATTTTGTGTTTTACCTGAAACGTACAATTAACAAAAAAAATAAATAAATTATTCTCATAAAAATAATCTTATTTTATGAAATGGAAAATACCACATGCATCTGACGGAATAAGTTAATCGTTCTATTCATGTATTAACAGACAAAGTATTCTTTTAATCATTAAAATCAGCACTAGACATATTATGGAAAAAATCTTAAATGTAATTATAATGAGTTCAAAATAAATACAAAATAAATTCTAAAACATTATCAGAAAATGTTGCAATATTCTAAAGACATTATATATATATATATATATATATATATATATATATATATATATATATATATATATATATATGATTTTCCATCCCTTTAGAATATTACATCATCTTCGATATAATTTATTTAGAATTTTACAGCTAATTATAATTACATTTAAGATACACACACACATATACAGTGTATATATATATATATATATATATATATATATATATATATATATATATATATATATATATATACATATGTGTGTGTGTATGTCTTTAGAATATTTAATTGTAATAGCCACAATGCCCTCTTAACTTTCTCGAATTCTTCGCGCTTTTTTGGATACGTTTGTCACTACAAAGCCTTAAGATCCAGTTGCAAGAAATATGAAGAAATTCTGGTGTGCGGGAACGGGAAACGAATCCGGGTCCCCTAATCAGAACGAGGTACCTTTGCCGACCTAACTCGTGGTCAGGTTGACAATGGTACCTCGTTGTGATTAGCGGACCTGGGATCGTTTCCGCTCCCCGCGCATCAGAATTTCTTCATATTCCTTGCATTTGGATCTTAAGGCTTTGTAGCGACAAGTGTATCCAAAAAAGTGCGAAGAATTCGAGAAAGTTAAGAGGGCATTGGGGCTATTACAATTACATATGTATCTGGTAAAAATGACCAGTAGATTCTACATATATATATATATATATATATATATATATATATATATATATATATATATATATATATATATATATATATATATATATATATATATATATATATATATATATATATATATATATATATATATATATATATATATATATATATATATATATATATATTGGAGTTTTAAATAAAAAGGGTTAAATTTTATAAGAAAAAAAGAAGACAGAACCAGGATGTGGCAAAGCAAAATGAAACCTAATTAAGAGAATGTACATAAAAATTATGCATACACAAACGGAACTGGAGTTTATGTAACTCCAGCCAATTATTAATTCAATGTACAAGTAAATTAATGCTGCCAACGCCGAGAGAGAGAATTAGTTTAAAACAGTAAGGGTCCAAGTAGTTGTAGTAATATAAGTTAAATTCCCCACCTTCCATTCTGTAGTTCCAACCTCTTGTACATCTCTCCACAATGTCGGTGTTTGCTTTTCATTAGATGGCTTTATATGCTAACTCTAACCAAGGGTATGCTGGGAGGCAGTGTGCTGGAGACAGTGTTTGCTTGTAGCTTAATGCAAGAGAATTAAAAGGATTGCGTAGCGGCCGTTTTATCGTAGGTCCTCAATGAGAAAACGGCCCTTACGGAACGTGATGGAATAACGCCCCATGGGGGTAGCGCAGCAAGATGTTATTATCAAGATTGTTGGTACCTGGAAAAAAGAAAGCAATGTAGAATTTCGGCTAAATATAGGAATGGAAATAGAAAAGTTCAGCTTACGAAAAGAAAATGGGGCTTACTTTCTCTTCGAAAGAGGTTTACGTAAAATCTTACCTTTTCCACTACTTTTCTGAAAGTCCTGGAAATACAGCAGTGAATACAATAAACCTTTAAATGTCGTATTAGCTAATAAAGCCGAATCAAACAAAGGTATGACATAATGAAAAGGAGAA
The DNA here is from genome assembly GCF_040412425.1 of Macrobrachium rosenbergii. Taxonomy (NCBI): domain Eukaryota; kingdom Metazoa; phylum Arthropoda; class Malacostraca; order Decapoda; family Palaemonidae; genus Macrobrachium; species Macrobrachium rosenbergii. The sequence goes on from NC_089795.1 coordinate 28,694,177, forward strand.
TCAAAATGGATTATGAGGCAAGGGCTCAGTGAGGGGAGGAGAAAGGGCGAATATCTGCAATAATAAATGTTTTCCATTTGATTTCTCGAAAATGAAAAGTTATCTAGATACGCTGTCAGGAGCAAAAAGGAACAAATACAGCAATATAATTACCCGGCAATGAAATATCTAACATAAACAAAACTATTTAATGCCACCTGTCGCATTTCAAATAAAACAGTAAAGCTGGATAGATTCGCCACTTTTCATAACAACGACTCTTTCAACGTTTTACTTTTCTTTTTCAGGAACGTAGCCGCGCAAGAAAATAACCAAAAAAGAGAAGCACAAACTTAGAGCAAACGCAGTGGTTTTAACCAACAGTATTGAAAACGACGTCTCTATTTTCGAGTGTATTATAAAGGAAGCACTTGCTGTCTGCTGGAAAGTAGTTTGGAGCATATGAATGTCACTTAACATCCCACGTAAACGCATGATTGTACGAGCCGACCTGCAAAGAAGCACATTAGAATAACGGAAAATGGTACACCGCTGGTACATTAATAGCACACGACTGTCGTGTGGTAATGGTGGACGACCGTAGTGGGGAAACCGTTATTGCCTCATGACAACGTCCAGTTGTTATCTTCCCTTTTTCTTTTTACTGTTGTTCTGCTACAGATTTTTTATTTTTTTATTTTCAGTGCTCTCGCCCAGTGACCAAAACTATCCCAAAGGTACAAAAACAACCTTCGTCGGACAATCATTTACCTTTCTTAATTTATTGTTATTTCAGCTTACATCTATTTAGGGGTTAGTTTAAGTTACTATTCAGTCCCAGTGCGTTTCACTCTTGTCACCCCTTTCATAAATTAATTATTGCTTTATCTTTTTTTTATGAGCTTAGTGAAAAGAGAGAGAGAGAGAGAGAGAGAGAGAGAGAGAGAGAGAGAGAGAGAGAGAGTCCACCCTTCCCTATTTATCCCCTACATAATGAGAAAACACTTATCAAAAAGGGTTCGAATATGCGTGACCTATATTTTCAGTTAAATGTTAGTATGATAATAATGTCAGAATCCTTATGAAAAAGCACATGCTGATGCATATAAACAGATGCCTACAAATCATGAACATTAATTAAGAGATAAAAAGGTATGCTGCAGCCACTGCTCCATTTCCTATAACGGGAATGTTCACGAGATTTACAGGAAAAATAGAATATCCATTCCAATGGTGTGTCAAATGATTTTAAAGTTTATAGAGAAAATCAGCATCTGTGTGTCCTGTAAACACGTCATGCTTCTTATAAACAGTGGAAGACCTTCTTGTTTTTTTCTGAAAATACCTATGACTTTTTTTATTAGGAACAATTAAAACTGTTTAAATCAAAATTTGTGCTTATTTCTCCAACCTTGTGTACAAGAAATAGTAATTTGACGGTAAGTACTATTTCGGTGTCATTCATTACCTAGACTTCAGTGGTATGATGCTTTGGTTATCAGTGTCGTTATAGTTTTTTTTTATGTTTTTGGATCTTCTGTTGGTCTCTCGTTTTGCGTTATCTGGGGCTATTTTAGTTTGACTTTTGTTTAATGTTAATAATGTTATTGTCATGTATATGGTGGTAATCATTTGTTTCATTATTCATAGGCATATACATTTATATCCTATACAATTCTAACTTCCATACGTGTGCTATTTTACGTGTTCATACTTCACCTACTGACACCCTCAAAGCTTATGACTCCTGATCACTACTTATCCATCACCGGTTCCTCTGAAAAGTTAGTTATCATTTCAACAATTTACCCTCCTTTCTATTGAGAGACTTCTAACTACACTTGTGCTCTTTGGTGACTTCCTTTATTAACGAATCCATGAAATTGTCAGACGCCCTTTCATTTATTAACCAGGTTTGACTGTTACTACTATTATGGCTAACATACCACCCATATCTTCATACTTTCATCGCCTTCATTCAAATTTTGAACATTACTAAAGTCATCTGTTCAAGCTTCTGTTACAATTTCAGCATGAGTATCTCGAAGATTTTCCAAATAAAAAAAAAATTTGCACCAGTAAAGATCATCCTTCCTACTATTTCATATTTTCAGTTCATAGGAAATGCCTTTATTGTGAACAATTTCCTTAAACTTCGTCACACCATAAAAACCATTCCAACGCTGACCCTACCTACATCCAGTACAATAGGCAATATCCCTTCATGATCCCTGACACCAATGTTTTCTTTCTTGTTCGGGATTTCCTCTGCACCTTGCACCCTTATAATTACTTATCCATACCCATCAACATAAATCTCTACGGGGCAAAGATAAATTTCTTCTATCACCACATCTATCGGCATTTGTTGATGTATAGCATGTTATTTCATCGTAAAATTACTTATAGAATTTCCTTCTGGAATAATTAATGTCCACCATTTTCCTGGTATTTTACTCTAGTTTGAAGTTCTCCCACAATATCGCCTTAGCTAATTTATTCTTCGTTTTTATCTTATTCCAAGGAAAATTCGCGCAAATAAAGTTCCACCTATAAAGATTTGCAAAACCATTTTGTTTGTTTGATTAGGAATACAGTAAAAGCAATTCATCTTGACATATATTCTATATATACGCCTATATTTTCAGGTATATTAAGAGTAAAATTGAAATATTTGGATTAGCTAGTCACAGAACTCGGCACAAGATGAGAATGCCATGAAAAATAACTCAGAAAAATTTCCGTACCTCTTTTCCTTTTGACCATTTTACGATGAGATCTAGTGCTTTTATTTCTCTACTGATTTGCATCAGTTTGCCTGATGGAGGGCTCATTTTTTGTAGTCTGGTAAATACTTTCACAAAATTAGAATACTTGCTTGTTAAAAGCGTCCTCAATCCGCCATGAAAGACTCCCCGTATTGTCAGTTCTCGGAAGATCTTGCAATGTATATTTTCGTCATCAGCGTCAGGGTTAATTTGAAAAACACCCTTTAAGGTCGAAGGGAGAATGAAAGCGCAGTGGCTTAATGGTGAACTCTGACTCCCCAAATGCTAAAAGTAAACCACATACTGAGGATTCAAAAAATAGCATATGGTCTGGACATTACTATCCCAAAATCTATTAGGCAACATGACCGATATATAATTTGACCAAGATCAAAAATAGCTGAAAACAAGGACTTCTGTAAGTTTTTCCCCTTTTCACTGTAAAACAAAAGCTTTTGTAAGGCGAATGAAATAGAGGACTCAGAACTCAGAGATTTGATGAATATTTAAACGTTCTGTTATGCATTCATGGCAAGGCATTCAAACCAGATTCCATCCTTAATATAATCTAAAGTCATTCGTCGATACAACTATTGTCTGCTAAGAAATTTTTACTTTCTTGGAAAGGCTTGAAATTTTGTTTTAATTTGACGAAAAGCACCACATGTCGATACTTCGAGAACCCATCTAGAGCTCTCAGAGCTATGTCTCCCACCGTTGTATCGCTCTTCATAATAAAAGAAGGTTATACTTTGCATTTGTGAATTTGCTTCGTCTTCTATTGTAAATGTTTTTAAGCAAACACAATTTCAGTCTGATATGTTCTTCCGATTTAAATTGAAGTACCATATACTTCTATGTGTGTGACCTCAGAACGGAAAAAGTTTTTGCGGTTCGACGGAATTAAGAGTTGCAAGAATTCGAGCTTCACTAGAAAAATGATCAAAATGCATTAAAAAATGACTGCATGTGTAAAAAATAACTCCTCTTAAAATATGTTTGCATAAAATGGGTCGTCTTAGCAAAACGCCATTACAGGACACTTCAGAATGTGGGTGAAATCGTCTTTGGTGGAATTTTCCACTAGTGTTATTTCCCATGGAAAAAAATAATTGGATGAAATCTTTATGGATAGAACTTACTTTGGTGGAATTTTCGTGGAATCTCACTTTGTGATTATGAATATATTTCAGGTAGTTAATATTTCAGGTAGTTACATCTTTAAGTTAAGTATGTCTTAGTTTAACCAGACCACTGAGCTGATTAACAGCTCTCCTAGGGCTGGCCCGAAGGATTAAATTTATTTTACGTGGCTAAGAACCAACTGGTTACCTAGCAACGGGACCTACAGCTTATTGTGGAATCCGAACCACATTATGACGAGAAATGAATTTGTATCACCAGAAATAAAATCCTCTAATTCTTCATTGGCCGGTCGGAGAGTCGAATGCTGGGCCAACAGCGTGCTAGCCGAGAGCTCTACCCACCCCTCAATGAAGAACTAGTTACATCTTTAAATTTATCAGATCCAACATTCCTTTCCATGAAGTTCCTACTAACACACCAATTCCCATCTAAGCTCACAGCTATCCAAAGAATTACAAACCCCCAAAAATCAGTCAGTAACATTTATTTATATATTTTATCATTAACCTAACATCTTGATATTTTGTTTCGTTGCCAAACTCATTTGCCTTTACGTGATAAAGTTCGCCTTTAAAATTATATACTTCAGGTGGATATATCTTTAAATCTGTCACATCCAATATTCGTTTTCATGAAGTTCCTATTAACACACTCATTCCCATCTAAGCTCACAGCTATCCAAAGAATTACAACCCATTTATATATTTTATCATTAACCTAACATTTTGATACTTTGCCTCGTTGCCAAACTCATTTGCCTTTACGTGATAAAGTTCACCTTTAAAACTATATATTTCAGGTAGTTATATCTTTAAATCTGTCACATCCAATATTCTTTCCCATGAAGTTCCTACTAACACACTCATTCCCATCTAAGCTCACAGCTATCCAAAGAATTACAACCAAAAAAAATCAGTCAGTAACATTTATCTATATATTTTATCATTAACCTAACATTTTTATATTTTGCCTCGTTGCCAAACTCATTTGCCTTTACGTGACAAAGTTCACCTTTAAAACTAATTTTTGCCACTGAAAACAATTCTCCCAACTTTTTGTACAAAATTCTATACGTAAGGTTTCTTATCTGTACACCCTGAAATTATCCGTGACATTTTTATATCACAAATATTAAACTATTAAACCATAAAGATCGTTTAATATCTATTTCACTATGCTTGTGAATAAGTTACACTCAATGGATTTATAATTGATGAGTAATTCGCCACCACTGGGATTCGCAACTCTGCCTGGTTTACAAACAAAGATGTAGGTAGTGTGTTAACGTGGCTTTTCTTAATAACATTCACTTCAGGGTGTGACGTCCCTGCCTACACGAGTTGGGGTAGAAGAGACTCTTTAGCCTTGGCGGGCAACTCTTCTAGGAAAAGGACACTCCGAAATTAACCAAGGGGGGAAAAGGACCCTTTAGCCTTGGTAGGCAACCCTTCTAAGAGAAGGTTACTCTGAATAAAAACCTTCTTCTCCAGCCTTGGACTGTGCCATGGCCATTGTACCGTGGCCTTCATGGTCTTGGGATGAGTTCCCTAACCTTGCTTGATGGTACAATCAGCGATTTTTCCTCTTTGTTTTGTTAACTTTCTGGTTTTTTTCGAAAAGTCTGTAGGGCAGGCTGATGAGAAAGCAAAAGTTGCTTGGTGGATTATCAGGAAAGTGCCTCCCTCTTTACCTAATCTTTTTCAATAACATATGGTCAGGCTTATTCATACTTTCAATGGAATTTTCATAAATAATGTAAATACTGTTGTTGTTGATTTTATTATTGTTGTTTATTGTTCTCTTGATTTTTACAATGTTGCCATTGTTATGAGTCTATGTATTAGTTTTGCTACTAATTTAAGTTCTTAATTTTAATTCTTTTGGGAGTCATTAAGCTGAAACTTGGACCTGCTACTCATTACTGTAAGAAAAATTGTAGAGTACTTTACTCAAATTTTTCAGGGCTTCAGGTAAAATTTTCTTGATCTTCAGAGTTGTGCCCATAACTACGATTTGTTGTTTTTCTGAGACACTTGTAAATGGTAGCAAGTCAAAGACAGTTTTTAATTCCAGGGTCTGATGGCCCTGACTTTATTTACTGTTGTAACATCCCACATGTGGAAGGTATAGCTGTATACACTAAGTCTGGACGACCTATTTATCATGAGAAAAACTTGGAGTGTAGTTGTCATGTTCTTTGTTTTATGATTTTCAGTAAGTTCTACAACATTTAAGTATCTGCTGTTTACTGAAATCCAAATATCGATAATCCTATATATGACTGTCTCTTAGAGAGGACTAGTAAGGCTCATTCCCAGGATTCAATAGCTTCATTCGTTATTTGTGGAGACTGCAGTACAAAGCACAGTGAGTGGCTTCATTCAAATTCCACAGATCAACATGGTCAGTCTGCTCTTGACTTCTGTGTACCCTCCAATTTTGTCAAGCTAACTGAGGAACCCACGCATATCTCTGGTAGTAGATTAGACCTCATATTCCTAGACATTCCAGCTGTTGTCTAGTCCATATACGAGATGTGTTAAAGAATATGCGACCTTTATTCATAAAAAATACTAGTATTCAGATACAACAATCTTACACTAATCCCCTTGAAAGTAGTCCTCTTGGGCTACCACACACTTCTCCCAACAGCTCTGCCACTGTCAGAAGCAGCACTGGAACGCCTCTTTTGAGATGGTACGTAGCTGGTCCATTGCATTATGCATGATGTCTTCTCTGGACTGAAATCTGGTCCCTTTCAGGAGCATTTTCAGCTTGGCAAAAAGCCAGAAGTCACCTGGAGCCATATCATGAGAGTTGGAAGCCTCATGAAGCACAGGTGTGTTGTGTTTGGCCATGAAACTCTCTGTCAAGTGTAAAGAATGGGTGGGTACGTTATCATGTTGGAGCTGCCAACTGCCCACTGCCCACAGATCCACCTGCTTGCATCTCACAGTATCATGAAGGTGACACAGGACTTCTTGGTAGTACTCCTCGGTGATGGTTGTGCTGCGTGGTGCGTAGTTATGATGAACCACGCCACTAGAGTCAAAGAAGATGGTCAGTATGACTTTGACACTGCTGCGGACCTGCCTTGCTTTTTTTTTTGGCCTCGGGGATGTTGGATGCTTCCATTGTGATGACTGCAACTTTGTTTCTGGGTCGTACCAATAAATCCAGCACTCATCATCAGTGACCACTGTGTTGAGGAAGTTGGAATCACTGTTCACAGTCTGCAGCCAGCATGTCCTGTGCAATTACCAAACGGAGTTGCTTCTGCTCGATTGTTAGCAGCTTTGGCAAGAGCTTCGCTGAGATTCTCCTGAAGCCCAAATTCTCAGTTAAAATGGGATGAACGAATCCAATACCGATGCTTCCCTCGTCTGTAAATTCTCTGATCATGATTCGACAACTCTGCATCACCAGGGTTCTCACTTGGACTCATTTCCAGATGTCGAGGGCCTACCAGAACATGCTTCACTCACTGATGTGCGTCCACCTTTGAAGCGGTTGCACCACTCCTTTATCAGTGTGGTACCCATTGCTTCATCCCTGAAGGCCTGGTGAATCTTGTGGATCATTTCCACTTGGGAATTGCCAAGCTTTACACAAAATTTAATGCAGTAACACTGTTCAAGTTTTTCTGTCCTTTTGTCAAAAATGAAAATCTGACGACGCTCACTTACACTTTTTCACTCATTGGCGGACAGCTTCTGCAGGCAGGAAGAAATTCAAGCATTCTCATTAGGATTGCCTACTTATGTGCACAAAGCCATGCCTCCCAGGCTTCATTTGTTTACACACGAAAAATTATGGTCGGATATTTTTTGACACACCTCGTATATGCACTCCCGATCACTGTGCTATTGAGATGGACATATCTGTCAATCATTACATTCTTGATGCTACCACTGGAAAAATGGTCTGCCTGAAATCTGAGACCAATTGGGATTGTAGTACAGAAGCTTGTCAGGAACTTGATATTTCAGATGATATATCAGATCCAGATCCCAAGAAGTTAAATGAACTGCTGATGGCTATTTCAGTAAGGTATGTCCCTAGAAAGGTCACCGAATTCAGGACAAATGACCAGCCACAGTTTGATGATACATGTAGATGAGCTTACCATGACAAACAGACCAAATTTAAGACATGGAGACGAAATAGTTTAAATGAAAATTACTCCATTTTTGTTGAGTCTTGCCGTGCTGCGAATAGAACTTACCATACTGCCAAGAGGTATTACAATTATTTCTTGAAGAGGAAACTTGAAGGAATTACTCAGCCTCATCTGTGGTGGATCAAATTGGCATCATCTATCTTTGGGTCAGCCTTGTCTTCTATACCATTACTACTAACAGATGATGGTAAACTGGTAACTGGACCTAAGGAAAAGGCTAAACTGCTTCATCAAGCTTTTCAAGCTAAGCAATCAGTTAAGGATGTCCCTCTCCCTGATACTTTCACCCTGAACCTATTGTTTCAAAATTTGCATTTCACTTTAGGAACATTAAGTGCCTTCTTGACAATCTTGGTGAGAAGATCCTGATGGTCTCTTCTCTTTATTTTTAAAAAGATTTCTAATGTGTTGTCTCCAAAGGTTAGTCGATTCTGTGATTTTTATGTCGACATAGTATCTTTGCAGATGAGTGCAAGCTTAGAAATATAGTGCCTGTTCCAAAGAATGGCATATTGTACTCTGCAGTAACTACAGGCCAATTTCTATTTTCCCTGTGCTCTCCAAAGTTGCAAAAAACTTATTAACCCCTGTATATATAAGTGGATTCTAAAGGATTGTTATTTGATAGTCAATATGCATATAGGAAGCATTTAGGTAGCTGCCATGCTCTTGTAGACTTATCATGCCATTTGCAAGAGCACCTCTATGAGGGTTTTGAGTACAAAATAATTCAAATAGATGTCAGTGCTGCTTTCAGTTCAGTAAATCACAAGGCACTTATATATAAACTTCAGAATCTTGGAGTGGGTGAATATGCTTAGTATTACTTCAAGATTTCCTTACAGGTAGGCAGCAATAAGTTGCTGTTGACGGGATCTTTAGCGAAACAAGCCTACTGTTTCTGGAATTCCACAGGGTAGTGTTCCTGGTCCACTGTTATTTTCAATGCATACAAGTGATGCGGTTGTTGGCCTAGAAAACAAGATTGTTCAGTATGACAATGATGCAACACTTTTGGGTGTAGTAAGTCTCCACTTGTGAGTAATGAAGCCGCCCTTAATCTTAATCATGACATGGAGTGAATTAGTGAATGGTGTAGTCGATGGGGTATGAGGCTGAACTCCAGTAAAATGAAAACCCTATTGATAAGAAGATTTCGTACAGATTTTCCACCCCATCCTCCCATTCAGGTAAATGAGACTCTGCTGAATCAGCCTGAGGCTTTAACTATTCTAGGTGCAACTTTGGACTCACAACTTACTTTTGAGAAACATCTAATGAAAGCTTCAGCAAATTCAGCACGAAAGTTAGGTATTGTGTGTAAGGCCTCTTATATTTACAACAGTGATAAAATCAGCGCAACTTGTTTTAGATTATTTGTCATTCCTTTACTTGAATACTGTTCTCCAGTGTGGATGTCTGCTTCTGCCGGAGATTTATCTCTTTTAAATGGAGTGCTTCGTGGTGGTAGGTTCCTGTATTATTACCAGTTATGATTTGGACAATCGACGGATGGTCTCTTGTTTGTTACTTTTTTCATATGTTGTATTTTAACAGAGATCTTTCACATTCTCAACTGATCCCTGAGCCCTCTTTCCTGCCGAGAACGGCCAGATTCGCTGAACAGCAGCGACAATATGCAGTAAATGAGCCTCGCTGTCAAACTTGTCAGTTCCAGGGGTCCTTTATTCTTCACACCGTTGGACTGTGGAACAGCCTCCCTGATGATGTGCAACTGGAACTTCAGAAGTTCAAGCAAAAATATAATGCATTACTAACCTAATACATTTCTCTTTGTATTCTAATAATTTACTTATATTTTTTTCTATTTATTTTTTAATTTGTTAATTTATTTTTTTCATTTTTAATAATTGATCTCGTCTTTCTGTCGTTCTCATTACCTTCTGTTACTTTTTTCAAATGAACACCATGTTCTTTGGAAGCTTGAATTTCAAGTCAGTGGCCTCTGTAGGCTTGTTCCATACGAATAGGGGTTTATTTTCTGAATAACAATAATGATAACACTAACTTCCACAATGATAGCTAATTAGTAAGTTTGAAACATGTGGCTAATTATGAATTCTTGTCACGTATACTGTGACATTATTCAAATTTACAAATATTAAGCCACAAATATCGTTCAACATACAGTTCTCTATAGCTCGGGAATAACTTATACCCAAGGGGAATTATACTGCAAATGCTAAGTGCATCGCCACCAGTGGGAATCGCCCACTGCCTGGTTTACAAACAATGATGCACAGTGGCTTTAAACCACTAAGCTATTAAGAGAAACATAGGTTGATACGACTTTGTTGCATAAGTCTATCGAATTCAGGTTTTGTATTTGGAATCAATATCAACCCATCTCCAGCTATATAGGTGACTGGTAAATTTGTAACACGTGGCTATTCAGAAGTTTTTGTCATAGCCAGTATGACATTTTTTATATTCACATATATTAAGGCAAAAATTTCGTTTGCTATTCAGTTCACTGTAATTGGGAAAAATTAACATCCCAGGGGAATTATAATTGACATGTGCTTCGTTACTAGGGAGATTCGATTTTTTACCAATCAATCATGAAGAAGGGTTTAAGTTGATATCGATTCTGCTGTACTTATTCTTAACGAATTCAGGTTGTACTTAGAATCGATATCAAACCATTTTTTTTTATTCACAAATATTAGCCCACAAATATTGTTTAATACCCAATTCATCATAACTCTGAAATAACTGATAACCAAGGAGAATTATAAATGAGCAGTGTTTCTAACCGCTGTCTGGTTTGAAACAACGGTGTACAGTGACTTTTGACCACTCAGCCATCAAAAGAGGTGTAAACTGATATCGACTTTGCTGTACATAGGCCATGCCTGTCGAATTGAGGTTTGGTATTTAGAATCGGTATCAGTCCACCTTCACCATGACAGCTGATTGGTAAGTTTGTATCACGTGGCTAATTATGAATTTTTGTCATAAACACCGTGAAATTTGTTTTTAACAAATATCAAGCCA
>NC_089795.1:28712767-28720267 GCF_040412425.1 Macrobrachium rosenbergii
TAAAGTGGGAGGTTCCATAAGACTAGGTAGGCTGTTCCATTGAAGGTTAACAGCGTTCAGCTCCTTCAGAATTCTAGGACAATGGTGGATATAAGTAGATTGCCTTCAATTTATTCCAGGCCCGTAGGAATGTGTGTTTTTCTTTTCATTATCTGAATGTCCAATTTTGGAGACATACGCTGGAAGTTGACGGTTCTCTCACATAGCAAAACAAGTCCACCTCTGGATGTGGAAGTAGGTTGCCAGTCACTTGGAAGGACGACTTTTCCAACATCCACTTGGTCGAAAATGCCTTCTGCCTCAACAGGAAGTCTGATGTCACAGTAAGCATCCCGGTGAGGTGGGGTGCTGACAAGTGCCACTTCCGTGCCGATGCAGTCGGAAAGGTAAACAGCGTGCCTGTAATAAAAGGAGCTCTACTTCCTGATACACATCATCTGGTGCATGTGTTCTAGGATCAAAGAGTTGTGGGTCTTCTTTGGAAGCTTTAATTTTCTTAAAGACAGGAAGACAGCAATCAATTACAGGAAAATGACGTGACACCCTCTTTGAACAGACAACTATCTATCTGCTACTGTGCATTTCAGGGTCGTGTCTAATAGATTTTCATCGATAAATTTTTACCAAAGAATCGGACATGGACCGTAATTTGGAAATAGCTATTTGAGGCCACAGCCTAATTAGCAAAAATATGCAGTGATATCCAATGTGGATAATTAAGGCATTTACCAGAGTAAATCAAAGAAATTTAAAGGGAAACTTAGCTAAATTTAGTAAGCACCCAGGGAGAGGCTAGTTGTGAGGTAAACTATGACATCAGACGTAATAGCAGGGTTCCCAGTCGTATGTTAATGATTGTAGAAACACGAATATTTGACCATCTTGTACAATAAGCAATACCTTGAGTAGGATATGCGATAATTATCGAAATTCTATTTTCTCTATTTCCATCGATAGTTCTTTACTTTTGGTCTGCTCAAAGTGCAAGACCCTGATTCACACAAGGCTGGCTTAATCTTAAACAAATAAAAGCATATCCTTTTACATAATTTTACATTACAATAATTGTTTTTTTTCATATTTCCTTGAATTTCAATAAAGTTCAGTATAATCAATGGATTACTGGATTATAAAATTTCAGGCATAGCCCAAGCGCTTGGACTATGAGTTAAGAATTTCATTCAGCACTGCAATGTAGTTATGATTAAATGAAATATATAATCAAAATAACTGCAAATTGAAAGAATGAGTGACTTCAAAAACCGGGAATATAGGGACTCACTGATAACTACTCAACAACCCTACAATAAACATTAGTGTCAGTTCCAAGTAAAGGAATCAAGCGTATAGAAACAACAAAATTGACACAGAGGCACACAAATAAAATAATGACTGTTGGGGAGTAGTGTGCTACACCAAGCACTGTGGATTTATTATGGGACTGATCACGCATTAAGGAAGTTAAGGTTAGAACACTTGAGTTATGTTACATTCATGTAGCAGGACTAAGCAGGTACACGTGAACCGGAGCTTTTGAGGAGACAATATGAAGCAATGGAAACTTCAGAGTAACGCAGAATTGGTGCATATTTTCAAGTTAAAGGAAACGTAAATTGCGCCATGGAACTGTATTACACAATTAATATTCTCATTTGATGCACATTCCTTATTGTACTCTACTTAGAGACATAACTCATAAAAAATGAGATGAGAGAGAGAGAGAGAGAGAGAGAGAGAGAGAGAGAGAGAGAGAGAGAGAGAGAGTATGCAGGGTAGGTATTTGAGTGTGTGAAACAATATAAGTATTCCATATACTATACTACAACTACCAACATCTGAGCCTTCATTCATAAAGTATATGGGCGAGGCGTCTAGTAAAGTGCGTCATACCACAGTATCAATGAATGGGAGGCCTTCAGTAATGACGTTTTGCTAGCCTCTATCTACGAGCCTGCTAGATTTAGCTAAGTTCCCTTTAAATTTCTTTGATTTAATCTAAGTACCTTAATTATCAACATTAGACATCATTGCATATTTTTACCAATTAGGCTGTGGCTTCAAATAGCTATTTCCAAAATACGATCCATATCCGATTCTTTGGTAAGATTTTATCGACGAAAATCAATTAGTCATAACCCTGAAATGCACAGTAGGTACCTGACGAACCTCCTAATGGCCTCCTTAACCAAGGAGGCATCTGCACAGCATGGGTAGCCATACCTACCCATTTATGAGAGCACCCGTCTAGGGCCATGGCTGAAGTATCTTTCCAACCACCTGTTTTTGCAGGTATAAAATGTCGCGATGCCTTATTCAGGCATTCCCGAGTCAGACTCCTGTCATGTTCTTGAAACGTAGTTTGAGGACTAGGGTCACCATAGAGTTGAACTGTAATAGGCCCAGGATCTGTTTGAACTGTCATGGGAACCCCATGGGCAGGATTTTTCCTTACTCTAACCTGATTCTAGCTGGGAAGAGACAACCAGCCCCAAAGTGTATTCCAACGAGATCCCTGCAACATAAAATGCAGGTTGTGTCTGGTTGTATTTCATCCAAATTAATCAAGAAACCTTTTGACTAGGGCCTATTGTTTACTAGCTGGAGGTTTCATAAGCACTCCTCTCTGGTGGTTTACTAAGTAGGCCACTAGTTGAACTCCCTCTTCTTCATCTTTAACGGGTCAAGAATAATTCTCCATTCAGAGAAGTCTTTATTGACGAATGAATGTCTTTATGGCTCCTTTGGAAGATCCTTCTATACATACTTCTCTAAGGTGTGGTCTGGTTGTTGGGAAAAGCCCCTTTTGAGGGTGGAGATGCTGCTGTCTCTCAAGGGGAAGTTCCATGTTACCCAGGAAAACAGGCAGTGTACAATTCTGCCAATTGGCTCATCTAGTGAGTTCTTTTACACTGGATTCCTCAGAGAGATCATGGCAGAATGGGAAGGAATGTAACAGCAAGGTGACGCTGGGGCGTCACACGTTGGAGCCGTCAATGCCTATAGTAAAGTTGAAATCATCTATAGAGCAGTTTCCCCTACGCAGAGTATGGCTTCGTCCGAGTTGTGATGATATGAACCACAAAGTAGGATGACGAGCAAAGAAATGAGAAACTTTATTAATAGGAATGATGAGAACTGGTCATTTTCCAATTTTGGGATGTTTTCATCAGTTTGTCGATTATGATTATTATTGACGGTGTGTTTTAATGAAGCTTCTGAGGGGCAGACAATGGTGGTAATGACTTCTGCTGGTAATCCATCGTTTTATAACCCAAGGTGTGATTGGTTCACTTTTTAAATAATGTTTAGATGATTAAGGTTGAATACATCAATAAAACAATGAAGGCAAAAGAAACGTCTAGCAATAACGTTCCCATAGTATGACATTCATTTTCATGACGTGTCAGAACGGAGTAGGAATAAGGTATGGAGCCACCCTTTCAACATGTCACACAAGTACGAAGTACCTCATTCACTAGTTAATGGCAACAGAGGCCCAGACGTATTTAAACGTAAACCAGTCTGAAGAGTTCCCATTCCTCAGTAATCAAACCCAATGATAGATTTTTTCCCAGATCATTTATGCCACCCGGAAAAAATATCCTACTCCAGTTTACACGAGAGGGAAATTTCAAGCCCTGGATAATAAGTATTTCTTCTCCTGAGCTCAAGTCCCCCTAACTCGCCCCCCTACTCTCACCCGCTTCCATCTCTTAACGAATAACACAAGTATACAAAGCAGGTAGGTGCCATCACACAAACACCATACCTATCTTCATTGTAATTATATACTTGTTCATTCTGAGAACCTACTTTCGTTTCTCATTCCAGTCAATCAGCAAATCCCAGGGATACACTTGAATAGGTTTCCTGAATAATTAAGAGTTGGACTGCGTCCACACGGTCGAGCTTTGTTCGACGAACTTTGTCCAATGTGACGTCAGAAGCGGAGAAACACCAGGTAAAGTCAGAACTTTGCCCGCTTCTGACGTCACATAGGACAAAGTTCGTCGAACAAAGCTCGATCGTGTGGACGCAGCCTAATGGCCTGTCCACACTAGCGGGCATGCCAGACGGGCACTTCCAGCTGTTTATATTCTCTCTCGCTTTTGAAGGAGTGTTACCAGACAATCGCATCGTTCTGTCTCCATACTCGGTCAAAAGTATATCTTAGTTTAACCAGACCACTGAGCTGATTAACAGCTCTCCCATACTCGATCGATAAGTTTAGTGGAACGGGTTATGGGAACAGTGTTTGCCCGTCGGGCAGTGCCCACTAGTGTGGACAGGGCTTAAGTAACCCCCTTTACCTTTCACTCCTTTTCATTTTCTTTTCCCTTAAAATATGAAGAAACGGGACCTTCATATAGACTAAGCTTCATCTATACAACGCAGATGCTTCTTTAAGAATGACAACCGACAGGGAAATTAAAGCGCTCTAAGTTAAAAATACCTCGAAAGATTGTTTCAAGTACAGATCAATACCTCCGAAGATTGTTTCAAGTACAGATCAATACCTCCATTATCAGAGGTGGCTTCTCTGTATATCATGCATTTCCATGAAAAAGAAACCTTGGGTGTCTGTGTCAAGTCCTCAGATAACATAAGCTAGGTTAGATTGCTTATGTTATCTGAATTAAGTTTGGTATGAAAATTTCATAATCCCACGTATACGGTTTCCAGTTCCTTTCTGTTGACGGGAGTGAATTACTGTACTATTTATTGGGTCATGGATTAGCTTCCATAAATTTTAGTTCTTGATCCATCAAATATCTTGCAATTCAACCAAAAATTAAAACACCATTTGCTTATGTTATTTACTCAAAAGTAGGAAAAATAAACAGACTTATCAAAGGTTTACTACAGTGTCTAACAAATTTCCAAATTAAAATATTTGCCAAAGGGGGTAAAAATTAAGACTGGATTGAACCTGCATTGGTTCCCATAAATTAAATACAAACATGTTCAGGTATGTTGTAAAAGTTTAACAGAAAGGAAGATAATCTTAACATACTATAAATTTAATGCAGAAGCAATCTGAGTGGAGTGTTAACAGATTAAGTCCATGAAGCAATGAACTGACCTAAAATAACTAAGTTACACCATTTTTAGTACCATTGAAAATTAAAGCCTCAACTTTTCTGCAGGTTATCTCTATTTTGTCTAGGGATTACTTAACAACTAAGTCAATAATAGTCATCTCATACTGACACGAGCCACATGTCATCTTTTAATGATTAATTCAAACAAAAAGCAATCTTTTGCTTAAATGTTAACCTTATATTGCAATTCTTTCCCCAAATTCGACATATAAAAAAGGCTGTCCTTTATATGTTAACCTAAGAATTAGTTCAGTGGTTAATTCGATAACTAGCAAACCAGCAATAGTAATCCCAAATTATATGTAATATAACATATGGTGACAAGTATTTTATTTCTTTTTTAGTAACACAGCAAACAGGCTATTAACGGGAGGTAATAACTTATTCAGTTGAGTATCAAACTGTTAACACCTGGAGTGAGTCCTTTCACTAATTTCCAGATTATTAAACATTTGAGCCACAAGTCAGCGTGTATTTCTCATGCTATAAAAACTAGACCATAGCAGTTTACTAAATTTCTTTAAATATTACCAAGTGACTCATATGGTTTGACTTCTCATAGCTGAATATATCTCCGTCACAATATTGTACAACTTTTTTAATCTTACGACTTACTCTACCTGGTCAATTATTGGTGAAGGTAAAATGCTAATGAAGTTATTGCAATACTTTACTTGGAGACTATGGTAAGAAAACTTAGAAGCTTCTGAAGTTATTCCAATACTTTGTTTGGAGATTATGGAGATTAAGGTAAGAGAACTTGCTATTAATGGCGAAGGTAGCATTTATACATGTCATTATTTAATGAAATGTCAAATAATTACACCTTTGGACATACAATTAGGACAGCTTAGACCTCAGAGTGAAGTAGCCTACATCAGCACCACCAGACTCCATTCTCACCTCATAAGTGTTGGAGTACAAACAATGAACACAACTGCTCTTGAAAAACCAAGTACTACTTGCATTTTCTATTCCAGTAAACAGCCTGTAAAGTAAGGGGAAACTTGCGCCAGAAAGGTTTGCAATTATTACAAAAAAAAAATCAGTAACTGACAAAAAAAAATCAATAACTGACAATTTTTTCAATTACAAAACAAATTATTTGAATAACTGACCAGAAGAGCAAAGAAAAAATACCAGCAAGCCAAAGGGACCCGAGTTAAAAGTGCTAACAAGTGACCAAAGGGCGACCGGATAAAGGTAAAAACTTCAGAGATGCCAAGCAAAATCACAAAAGATCAAGTTGCCAAAGTTGTTAGTCAAGGCACAGCATAATCAGTCTCTTACTCAGATTTATTAACTTGCTAGAATCAAGTATCAATATCATTTGTAATGGTTCGATTAAATAAAACCCTTAGCTAAGTATAAGTCTGTATTGTATTTAGTAAAAACAAGGGCCTGTTCATTGCGTTACTGAAATGTCAGTAAGTTATAAGCTCTTAAATAATCGACAAATGAGTTGTTGAACTAAGAACAAATTGCAGCTATTACTTACGTGGTAATTCTAAGCCAGCTGTCCAAGGTGAGCTAGCCTATGGCAACTGACGTTTTCCTGTTATTTTGCCTGCTGAACAAGAATTTAAAGTAATATTTTGTCGGTCAGCTTTAACTAAAATGTAATTAACCCTTGAAAACTTCACGTCTGTACCCGTGGGTCGCACACAGCTCAAGGTTAAATTACAGTTTAGTAGCAGCCGACCGGCAAAATATTACCTTAAACTCTTGTAAAGCAAGTAAAATAACATAGAAAAACGTCAATTGCCATAGTCTAGCTCCACTGCACACTATTCGAAGCTTTCGTAAACAGGAAACAAAACATTACCATTTCCGCTTTCAACTTGGGTGGCCTCTATAGGTCACCGTAGCAGAACAGCGCTGCGCATCTTATCTGCATTTCTAAAGATTACTGTAAGCTCATGTGTTCTGGCAAGAGGTAATTACTTTAAGTTCTTGTTCAGCAAGTAAAATAACATAGGAAAACATCAACTGCCAGTCTCTCACAGTTCTCGCTAAGCTCAGAAAACCGGCAACTGCTGACTGGTGAACCAAAAGCTGGCGCATGCGTGTTAAGGCTTAGAATCCGTAGTACTAGTAATGAATGAAAAGTGCCTTTGGAACGGCTCCCACCATCCATTTATTCGTCCTTCTTTTTACGCTTGTTTTTCGTGTTCCAAATGACATATATAACAAGAAATACAACAATAAGGTACCGAAACCTTTTCCCAAGTTATTTACCCTACCAAAAAACCCAAATTCCCAACGGGTCTCCCTTACTGTTAGCTATTCTCGAAAGGGTTTTACCACACCAGTTCTAAGATAATTTACAGCTTAATTACAGCCGAGCAACAAAATATTACTTTAAATTCTTGTTCAACAGTTAAAGTTCTATAGAAAA
>NC_089795.1:28725267-28732767 GCF_040412425.1 Macrobrachium rosenbergii
GTCTCAATCTTTCATTCTCTCATGGCACATCTTCAACAAAGATAACCAGTACACAGTTGGTCCTTTCGCATGGTCTGTTGTATCTCGGGTTATACTGAGTCATAAAGAATTGGTTAGTGCTCACCAGATGGCTCATTTCCTTTATCGTCAGAGAAGTAAAGTTGGTTCCTTGCTCGCTGAACATATCCTTACAGAATCCTTCCTGGATGAAAATGTAAAGTGGTGCCTCTGCTGCCCCCTCAGTTTCTATTTTATGGAGTGCTACTGTCTCTGGGTCTCTTGTAGCAAAGCCTACCACCAGCAGGATATACCTGTTGCCCTTCTCCATTTCTAGTGGCATAGATCCAATCAGCCATCATCAGCATCTTTCTTAGTGATATGTTGCTGGTTCATTCCTTTGGTAAATGTCACAGAACCTCCAAAATCTGGTGAAGTCTGCAACTACTCCTGGCCAGTGAAAGTTTCTGGTTATGCAGTCGACAGTCCTCTTAGACCAACAAATCTCTTTGCTGGTGTTCTTTTAGCTACTCTATTTCACATGTGGAATGCTAGTAGTTATTATCACGAGTCTGATGCTGCATTTCTCTTGCTGAACTTGAGTGAGTTACAACTCATGCTCTCTTGGTACAATCTTTACCAAATCCATTCTTACATCATTTTCCTCTGGCTTTCCCTTGTGGTTGTCTTCCTGCAGCTTTCTCAACCAACTCATCCTCAGTTTTAATCATTTCTTCTGGGTCCTTGCAGATAAGATATTTTTTCCTAAAATCATTTTAGTAAATAAGGGTATTTGGGCACAACATGCAACCCTTCCACATAGCTGGGGGGTTCACATAAATCATTGCACGTGGAGATCTACGGATACTCCCAGCAAACCCCTTCCTTCTCTGTTGTCTGGTCATCAGTTACAGTGCTTCAAAGTACAACAGCACTAGTAAAAACTTATGAGTTTTATTGTACAAAAAATAAAGACATAGGAGATGAAACTCTCTTTTAACTCTTAAGCTTTACATTGTTAAAAATAGGCATAGGAGCTTGAAATTCTTTAAGGCCAGTAGGTTAGGTAACTAAGGATGCCATTATTAGCATGAGTAATAGCATTGTTCAAGATACGTGGTCATGTCCCAGTTTCCTTTTTAAATCACTCTGCACAACATTACAATCGTAAATGCACACATTATGAAACACATTATACGTCGAGGGAAATGTTCAAAATCTTAATCGCGGAATACTTTACAAAATACAATAAAACTCCGTTCCGCATATCTTCAATTTTCACGTCTCGCCTTCCTTTGGTAGGAATTCCTTCCATCTCGAGCTAGGCGAGGGTGGAGATTGCTTAAAATTTCGTGCAGATATTGCACGCTCGTGGCAGACCCTGGGGTGCTTTAGATCACCCCGAATGAGTGGATTGGGCCGGTGGTTTTGGGCATGATGCGAAATGTTTAACAATATTGAATAGGAAACAAGACCTACGCGAGTTTATGAGGAGCAGGTTCGTCGACCATAAATATTTGATTGTCCTCTATATATCCTGAGGGCTCTGAAGAAAACAAGTGGCGGAGCGGGACCCATAAAGGCAAAGCTCCCGAACATCTGATAACATCGTTTCAACCTTATTGCGCTGCGCCATTGTGATCTCACTTGTGCGAGCTCTTGAATTGGATATGCCCACTGAATACCGCAGGAAATTATATTCTATTTTTCCCTTCCTCTCCTCCTTTTTCATTGTTTCTCCTTTTTCCGCTGAATAGATGCACAAAGGGCTCACGCATAAACACTTCCTTTGTGGTCTCTCTCTTCACAGCATCATCTGACGTCTCTCTCTCTATTTCTCTCTCTCTCACCTCTTTTTCTCTCTCTCTTTCGCTTATGTTTAATATACTAGTGTGTTTTTTACTGTAAGTGAAGCTCTAGAAAGCATAAAATAACAAGAGTATTTAAAATCGGAACTGGTTACGCAGCGAAAGGTATAGAAATATTTCTTTAAAAAAAACATATTTTTTCATCACTTGCATTTTAGGTACTGCTTTACATCAATTAATGTCAGAGCATACGGAAACTTCAACTAAATGTTTTACGGATATTCATGGAATAAACATTAGCTTTGGCAGGTCCGTTTTCACTGGGGGGAAAGGAATTCATACCATTAGGCTAAGTTTACGCTCCCATCGCTTTGGACCAGTATGCTTTTAAATTTATGTATAATAAAAAAAAATCTTTTCATCTTGAACCACCCTATCAGGCAACTAAACTGATATTAATCAAAAATCGTGTTTCGTACCTGAGATTCAAGAATTAAACACGTTGTAATGGACTATGCAACATTCTAATCAATAATATCTCTCTCTCTCTCTCTCTCTCTCTCTCTCTCTCTCTCTCTCTCTCTATATATATATATATATATATATATATATATATATATATATATATATATATATATATATATATATATATATATATATATATATATATATATACGCGTTGCATATCTTTAAATAAATGAAAAATTCTAATAAGTAAATTTTAATAAACAAGATAATTAAGAAATGCAGAAAAATCTCATGATGATCAAAACAAATTAGCATAAATCCTGTAAATCTCACGGATACTATAGTTTGTTAACAATTTGCAACATTTCCCTTATCTCCTTATCAAAATTTGAGTCAATATGGTATTTATGAGTAATTGTATTACGAAAAGCACTTAAAAAGTACTCATCTAATAAAGCTACTTGATGTGTATATCAGACCCCACGTAATCAGATGACAACAATTCAATCTTATGTTTATCGATATTGGAAAAGAAAACAGAACAGGATAAAAATATATAAGCTATGCACGGGCTAGCAAAGTAATCTACAAAATAACCAACAAAACCTAAAGAAATTAGTTTGTTCGAAATTCTCTTTGAACAAATTCAATTATTAAACGAAGCTTTTAATCTGCACAAAAGGTTGTTTCGACAAGTTTTATTCCTATTCCCGAATAATATATATCATATGTCGAAAATGCGCATTAGTGAGCTTGGAGTGTATGGTGCGAGAGAGAGAGAGAGAGAGAGAGAGAGAGAGAGAGAGAGAATAGAACTACTCAAACTGTGCTGCAAACAGCTGCTTCATTCCAAAGTGAAGTATCATTTGTCGTCAAGAAAGGGATCAGTTAACGGTAGTTTCCAAATTGTGAAGAGCAGAGTTCTGAATTCAGCCTGTAAACATAAATCTGATTAATTTTATCATTCGTAATAAACCTCTACACATATACAGTACATTCAAAGAGGGCAACTGAGTTGACTATACAACTGCCTTCAAAGATCTCAAGGGTTGTGTAAAGATAAGGGTTAAACAGAATTCGTTCTCATAGAAGTGAACGAAGCGGGAAAAATAAATAGAATTCTTCTGGATTATTTAATTTACTGTATAAAACCTTGCCTAATACTGTATAACAATCTTCTGGTTCACTGTGGGTCAAATACCTTACGAAATTAAAATTGAATTAACGACTGCACAAAGCTCAGTCGCTAATCTGAGTTCAACATGTTGAAAAGACATACCTTTATGACATAGGAATTAACATAAATTATTAGGAAACAAATATTCACCCTTTTGAGGGAGGAAAAATACCTCAGTGAGGGGAAGCATCGCTCTATAAATCAGTCCAACTGACATGTTGGAATATAAAACGGACGCCTAGTAATTTAAAGTTGAAATCCCTTCTTTCATCATTTGTATTGGTGAAAAATTGCACGCTGGAAATTCAAATATCATTATTCAAAAAACACCCGAGGAATTTGAAGTGCAATATGTGGTTCAAAGAAAAATAAGAGTTTGCGCGCAATAAATCATCCCATTTTTGACAGAAGTAAGGAACCTTAATTTATCTTTTTAATATTTCTTTATGTCGTCATAAAGAAAAGTGGATTACCACAGAACAAGTTATTAATCTTATTTTGTAAAACGTTTACTTCATAAAATATGTCGTCACGAGGAAAAGTGGACTTAATACAGAACTTGTTATCTTATTTTTACTTAACGTATATTTCACAATGTACAACAGCACTGAATAGGATTAAATTAGTGATTTTGTCATTACATCTCTGAAATTAGTAAAACTTCATTTTCTTGTTTTTACAGATGTATTAATTAACATATCAATAAATACAAAGCCAAACCTGCTTTGAAAAATTCTTTTATAATTCAATCATTGGAATAACAGATTTACTGTCATGGACAGAAACCAGATGCATAGGTGTAAATTTTTTGTTATGAAATGGCCTGCCAGAAAATACAAGAGGTATAATCATGAAATAACAAGGAAGTTGTAGCCAACTATGAAGAAACTGGCTCAACCTTTGCCTTGATCTAGAAGGAAGCCACTCCACCTGTCTTTAAAAACAGTTCTTCAGCCAGCCTATAATGATTTTAATCTATATTCCGGTGTTTAGATATTCATCACAAAAAAAAAAACTTTTGGTCCAATATCTCATAAGATGTCTCTATATATTCCATACACCTTTTATAGTTTTCTGTAAAGGAAAACCGCTGAGATGACTATTTGTCTGTCCGTCCGCACTTTTTCTGCCCGCCCTCAGATCTTAAAAACCACTGAGGCTAGTGGGCTGCAAATTGGTATGTTGATCATCCACCCTCCAATCATCAAACATACCAAATTGCAGCCCTCTAGCCTCAGAAGTTTTTATTTTATTTAGGGTTAAAGCTAGCCATAATCGTGCGTCTGGCACCTGTATAGATGCCAACAACACAGGCCACCACTATTGGAGAAATTTAAAGTGATTAACCCAAAACTACCTTACTTTTATGGACTTCTCGAAACTCACAAAGATAATCTTCCCTTCAGACCTATCATCTCATCTGCCGGAGCTTTCAATTATTATAAAATTTCTAAGTGGTTAGCCGGCATCCTTTTCCCGTTTTTAGGCACATTTTCGCCCAGTCACATTAAACATTCTGAAGATTTCTGTCACAAGTTCAAAGAAGCACAAATACCATTTCACAACATAAAACTTTTAAGCTTGGATGTAGATTCCCCACTTACAAAAAGTACCAGTACAGGACGTTCTACAGTTTTTGAGGGAAAAATTAGCCCCCTATCCAGATCATTTCCCACTAGCCCTAGATACAATAATAAAGTTAATTGGATTATGTGTATCAAACAACGTCTTTTCTTTCGGGGAGTCATTCTATAAACAAAAATTCGGGTCCAGCATGGGCAACTCTTTAAGTCCTGTTTTAGCCAAGCTATACATGGAATATTTTGAAACTAATAATAAATGCAATAAAACCTAAAGACGTGCTGTGGATGCGATATGTAGATGATATCCTAACATTCTGGGATCACAGGTGGGGCAATTTCAGCGAATTTCTTTCAAAACTAAATGCAATAGTGCCCAGCATCAAATTCAAAGTTGGGTGGGAAAAAGACAACAAAATTCCTTTTGATGTTTTAATAATTAGAGACACGACAGAATACAAATTTACCGTATACAGATAACCAACTTTTTCACTTACATACATACACTATTTTAGTTATCATGGCAGATCTATCAAGATCGGCGTAGCCAGCAATTTATTCTTAAGAGCCTTACGGATTTGCTCCTTCGATTTCCTAGAAAGGAATTTGAACTAATCCGTAGGCAGCTGTCATCTTTGAAATACCCTGACCATATGATTCAGAAAGCGATCCATAAAGTTAACACAGTATTCTATCGTCCCCCGCAAAACAAGACTTGAGAGAAACCCAACAATAAAATTAAAATCCCACACCTGGACAGGATTAAGACGTTGACGCAGGCTCTTGGAAATTCTAACCCTTTTGCTTAAATTTACCTACCCAAATACCTTAGCCAAATCCTGATTAACGTCCAACAAAAGCCAGTCCCCAAAAACACAGGGGTACATGAAATACCTTGCCTCGACTGTGACAAATCCTATATCGGTTTTACTGGTAAATCACTCCCCCAGAGATTAATACAACAGAAAAAAGGTCAGTACGGCATGGCCAACAGATATTAGCTATTTTCAACCACATAAATAACCATAACCACAGGATAAACTGGAATGAGTCTCATATAATTTATAGTAGCAGTTGTCGGTTCAAAAGCCAGATGGTGGAATCAGCCCTAATTAAACAAAGAAATAAGGTGAATCTATCAAAAAGATCATGGGACTCAGATATTATAGATAAAATCTTCCTCCAACCAGCGATTAAGAAGATTAAGAAGCTACCAACTGGAGTGACGTAACGGGTGCCTTCTGGATATCTTGGTATAAATACCGCCTGTCTATATTCCTTACTTCATTCATATACTTGCCAGCAGAGTTTGGTCTCTGAAGTATAGCAGTAACCTTATACCTTTTGGCGTTTTTATGGGCTCCTTTCTACCAACGGGAGACAGATGAGATTTAGGTCCGATTATGTTGTTTAATTATATAACATAATTCTTCCTTCGCCATTTTTAGTTTTCTGAAAAGAAAACTATTGTGTCGGCTTTGTTTGTCCGTCCGCACTATTTCTGTCCACACTTTTTCTGTCCGCCCTCAGATCTCAAAAACTGCTGAGGCTAGAGGGCTGCAAATTGGTATGTTGATCATCAACCCTCAAATGATCTAACATACCAAATTGCAGCCCTCTAGCCTCAGTAGTTTTTATTTTATTTAAGGTTAAAGTTAGCCATAATCGTGCTCCTGGCAACGACATAGGATAGGCCAACACCGGGCCGTGGTTAGTGTTTCATGGGTCGCGGCTCATACAGCATTATACCGAGACCACCGAAAGATAGACCTATTTTCGGTGGCCTTGATTATACGCTGTAGCGGCTGTCGATTGCGCCGAAGAAACTTTGGAGCATTTTTTACTTTTTTTTTTTTTTACTTTTTGTCCCTTATCCATACTGGCACTTTCATTCTTGCTTTCCTTACAATCTTCTAATACCTTGAATGACTAAATATTAAAGCAAAACTGTCGTGGAGGTTGACTTAAGGACATTATGTTATAATGTCGTTGGATTGAAAGAAACAAGCTGATTAATGAAAACGTCGATATATGCATATAAAACACAATATTCAAAGTAAGGATCCATGAACATATAAAGCTGATACTGACCAGGAAAAATTAAACACGCACGCTCTAAACTCAAGTACCCTTAGCTGAGAAAAGGGATATGATTTATAAGTAGTTTTATTGTTTTTTATATATATATTCTCCATTGTTTAGAATGAACCAACCTTTCTTTCATAATTACAAGCAAAAAATAAAGCGCTAATACCTAGCATATGAGACAGACTTGCTAAACGTCAGGGAAATTAAGTGAGCTCTATAAGGACAACTGTTTAAGATCAAGACAACAGCAAAGACATTCAATACAGTACTTTTTCCTATATATTACACTCAACCTTTAAACGCATCTGAGTAAATTTCTACAAGTAACGAATAAAAACCAAGGGATAGTTATTATTCAACAGGGAATTAAACCGTTGGTTTT
>NC_089795.1:28737767-28742767 GCF_040412425.1 Macrobrachium rosenbergii
AAGAGAAATCGTTATATATAACCCCATGTGAGAAATTTGAAGACTTGCCATGAATAGCTTCATGGGTAGGAAACATCGCTGAGAATGATGCCGACTACAGAAATCACTGGTACCGGTAAAGGAAAGCAGAAAGACATATGATAATATCCTCCGTGCAAAATACATCAAGAGACGGAGGATGACAGTAGATAGACGCAGGACGAAAAAGATGGGAACAGATTTTTCGCTGTTCTCCCGAGAATAATTGAGTGGTATTAGATGTAGGGAGAGGTGATGGATGGCTCTGGTTCTGAGAATGTGAGGACATGATGGACGACGTCCTTTTTTGAGGGATATAGCATGGAAGGGGACGCAACAATGGTATAGGGGATTTGTCTAACACAGGGAAATATTCAAGCGTATTAAAGGAGAATTTGATTTGCATTCAGTCCCTAAACGATGTGAGCATTTTCGTTTTATTATAAAAATTGGAAGGAACGAGATTTAAACGTCACAGAATGAAAAATAAGCATTGGGATGAGTTCCATTCATATGAAAAGAATTTTTCAGTATAAAACAAAGACAAATACACAATTTGAGGATAAACCCATTTCAGCATTTGCAAAAAAAAAAAAAAAAAAACACAGGACACAAGAAAATTTTTTCTTTAGATCATTTAACAGACCACCAATTTGAAACCTAAAACATACAAAAAATAAATGTTTTGCGTATACGATACATTAAACTGTTAAATTAATAAAATAGTACAACTTCCCATTCGCACAAAAACTTTCAAACTCGCCTACCTGTAAAGGCATTTTTCTTTCACCAGAACCAGCTAACACCTAACAGCGCAAACATCAAAACTCCACATTCCAGAGATAAACTCTTGAGACTATAACACATATGTCAGCTGTCAACCTTTCCTGACTTCTGCCATTACTCCGCACTATTATAAAGCATGCTCACTCACATGGCCTACAGGCCCATGTATTCTGACACAGGCTTCACTCGCATTATAAAAGCTTTTTGCTTAAAAAATAACCCTTCTTCATACGTCAGCTCTGTTGGTGGTACATTTTTTTTTTTTCATAGAACCATTTGCACCATATCGACTGTACCCCTTTTGCCTCACCTGCAAGGGGTCACAGGATGCACTCCCAAACAACGGGAAAGATTCAGTAACGATTTAACCCCGTAGAGGGGTAGTGCCGTCAGTGCACCTCATTCGGTGCACTGTAGGCATTACTAAATGTTCTTTGCAGCGTGTCTTCGGCCCCTAGCTGCAGCCCCTTTCGTTCCTTTTACTGTACCTCCTTTCATATTCTCTTTCTTCCATCTTACTTTCCACCCTCCCCTAACAATTGATTCACATTGCAACCACGAGGTTTTCCACCTGCTGCACCTTTCATACCTTCTTACTCTCAATTTTCCCTTTCAGCTTTTAATGACCTCATGGGTCCCAGTGCTTGGTCTCTGGCCTAAATTCTGTATTCAATTCAATTCAGTCAGCAACGATTTAGTAAATTCACTGTTCTTCTGGTGCCCCGTATTGCTGAATGCCGTGGATCGGAACAAGATTGCAATAGGACAAGGGACTTGCAGATTCATACGATAAACTCATGCTGAGTTTAAAGAATTCTCATACAGCCACATAAAATACGTTATCATTCAGAATCTTGCCAGAAGTAAGCAGTACATGTTTAGTTACGGTAATCGCGACTGTTTAATTTCCTTAACAATATACGATTCAAATCTTTATAAATTTGAATGGCTTCCCATATGGAAAATCATATCGCTATTACTGAAGTGATTTTCTACTATCACTTTTAACTATAGAAGATTTTATTAAGGTCTGAATCTGCAGATTAATTTGTATGAACACTGGCAACAGTTTGTCTACGGAATATACTATAACAAATAGCAGTGGATATTATTAAAGGCATCAACATTTCATGATTAGTTAATCTTTACCTGCATTGACTTTTAATCACTAAATTTTACCACCGTCTGATTAGATAGGACCACTAGAAATGCAACTAAATGAGTAAATTAAAATCTAACACAAGGGTAAAATGAACGTGTAAATAATTATTATATATAATAATATAAAGATGCTGCTCAAAAATCAGCATTGTTGAATTAGGTCAAATGCAAATATCTTACTTAGCATGAATAAAGCTGAAAACTATGACAAGGCAAACAGCTTGGAGAAGTCATTCATTAATTTAATTGGTATACACATATAATATAATTATGACCATTTACTGAGTCATTAAAATGAGAATTATTTTTAAAATGTTAGATCTAGAAAAATATATAAACTATAGAATTAAACGCATCATAAGGTTAGCAATAAAGTCAAAAGGAACATCCTCAACCCAAGTTGATTGCAATATCTTTTAACTCTTCTTGATTGCAATTTTCGTTGCAAAATGAGGAAAACGTCGAAAGCAATTCCTGCATATATCACCACCTTCCCCCAAAAAGTGAGAAATCTGACCTTTTCAAATGAATTTCACATTAAGCAAAATCTTGAAATTTATTGCACTATTAAGCTGTCTCTTACTGACAGACTCGTAGATCTTGAGTGTTTAGCTCTTTCCCTTTAAAATTTCTGTCACCACATCAATATACAACTTCGTTTAAATCCCACTGAATCATTAATAGAAACAAAATTTAGCTTAAATATGTATTCGATATAACTTCCTCATACGCGTGCGGATATTTTATTTTCGTGTAATTTTGGCAGAAATATATTTCAGGTTACACATGTTGTGTTTGTTGTTGTTACAACTTTTGTCACTGTTTCTTCCTTAAGGCCAAGCAACGTTACACACTCATTTTTGTACATGGTTGAGACATTCTTCTTTTACAAGTTGCCACAGGTGCCGTTAAGGGTCAGTCCCAGCATTCATGCTGCATACATGTGCAGATGAATCCCCATCACCAACAAATACTCTATACCTATATTTCCTGATCGTTTCCAAAGTACCACAACACCACCAGCTTCAACGTTCCCAGATGGCTGGTCTTCATTTTTTTTTTTTCCTGATTATTTGTGGTTTTCACAAGCTGCTTTATATTGTTCTTTAGTTAGTGTCTCACTCTTTAGTTAGTGCTCTATGCAACACAAGCGCTACAAATTTTCTAAAACTTTCTCCATCAGTGACATAACCAGTGTAAGCTTCCATAAGTACACATAAAAATTTATGGGATTAATTCCCCTTTTCATTCATGCGCCATCATATATAATCTCTATCTCCAAAACACCATTTTCATCATGTAGGACACTAATGCTTTTATAAAAACGGAAGACTGCTTTGTCAACCACATTCATTGATTCTTGGTTGTTCTCGTTAGCAAAACTCGATAAATTTTTTGTACCTTAAAAAGTAATATTGGATAAATGTGTGGTACCAAAGGCACTACTGGCGTTATTTATTGCTGCCAACCCTTCCCCATTCAACACATTTTGGTAACCAAATGCGGCTGTAGTTCCATCTTTACTGTTTGCGCTTTTAATTTCATTCTCACGTACTTTGCTATGTTCACGAACTATTTGGTCTTCACTCATAACTCAAAATAAGGTCGACACCAAAGCCGTACTTCACAGCATCAAGCAGTTGAGGGTTTCCACAATCATTGCATGTTGCTTATCTCAATAAATCTCGTGATTTCCTTATCGGCAACTAAATTATTTCATTGTCACTGTTTGCACGGACATCTATCTCGCTCACTATCTTACACGCATAACTGTTTCTTAAGTTGCTTCACTTCAACACCCGAACACTTGCCGATCGCGTCACTGTCTGCGTCACGGCTGGCTTCTTCCTCCTCTTCTCCTCTAAGCCATTCCTCTTCATCAGAGAGCACTAATGCGTAGCCATCATCGTCATCACCACCATATTCTAGAAAGTGTCGACAAAGTGAATGGTGAAAATCTGTTGACGGAGTTCCACAAAAGGATGCAGTCGAAAATGAAAATCACGAGCGCTCTCATCAACGTGAGTCGTTGTTGTAGTTGCTCTCTCTCTCATTAAAACTTCCAGTACTGCGAATCATATTTTTGACAATACAACAAGTATAACTGACGAAGCCACTCAAAAAAAAAAAAAGCTTAGAAAGGAGATAAACACAAACACTGAGGCTCAACAAAATGACATAATTAACCCTTAATCTCAGTGGTAAGTGACACCAGACGCATGGAAGGTCACAAAGGTGGGTCGTGGAACGTTTTCACTAATGAAGAAAAACATACAGTACAGTATAGAAAACAAAAGGCAATAAAAAAACCAAAGATTTTCAAAGTAAATGAGAAAGTAAGTTCTCGAGCCGTAGAATTTTAGGCACCCACCTGCCCTCGCAAAATTTTATTTTTTCCCATGAGACTGATTCAAAGCGTAAAATTTTATCTTACGTCTGGCAACCCCTTAGACCAGTGCGGTCGAAAATCTGCATTTTTAGAGCTGGCCGACACCTTCAAATAATCGCAGTATATATTTATAAACATTGTCCAATACGATGCCGCCGGTTGAGATGCGCTCGGAAGCATAAAGGCGCTTACAAACGTGCTGCATATCAACGCATCGTATCATCGTTGTGTACCAGTGAGGACGGGGAAGCGATGAACTGCTGCGTGTCAAAATAGACACAAAGATACGCGATGGGCTCGATCCGTCGTCACATCAAAGGAATGATTCATAACTCATTTAGCCTTGTGTGGACGGGGAGAGTGGCAATGTCCTAAATTAAAGAAAATCTATTGGGCGTTGAGCTACTTTTCATTTCCTGAAAATAAAACGTTGCTTTAGTGCACAGACCGCCATAAGCATTATCTTATACATTCAATTGACCATTCTGTGAGAAAAACAAAATATATCACAAATTTTTATAGTGTCTTCAATATTATTTCTATGCACAGCAAATAATATGGGTATTAAAATGAACTAGCCATAACTCAACTTTGATAGGAAAACTTATACTGCGATATGAAAAAATAACACTGAAGTTTACCCATA
>NC_089795.1:28747767-28752767 GCF_040412425.1 Macrobrachium rosenbergii
AATACGTTAATATTAGCACATTTCACTATTAAAATATAGCACATATAATGAGTTTTCTTTTAGAGCTTTTGATTAGCAAAAACTCTAAAAAAAAAAAAGTACACATGCGAACAATTACAAAGTGCAGATATTGTCCCCAGTAAAGGATAATATAAATAAAGGTAAAGTTACAGATAATGCGCATAGGCTTGGAATGTAGAGGAAACTAAAACTAGCATTTTAAACACATAAATCATTATATTCGCATTTTCTTATATGACTGTTAGCACATCCCACACCGACTCGAAAAAAAAACATTAAAGATAAATAGAAATCACATTGTATTATTTGAACCGTGCTGATATATTCTGATATTGAAGCGCTGGTCTCTATAACGAGTCACAATGGTTTAAGGAAATGCTAAAGCTTCAGATATTCAGAAAAGGTTACTCTAGTAATTTGTTCACGAAAATAAAGTTGACGTTCAAAAAAGTAATCAGTGCGAATGGTACTTGTGTAGCCATTTACTATTTTCGCTTATTGAATTTCCTTTGATATTTTGCAAGCTTTGTCATAATTTATTTTTGTTTATAAGGAAAATATACTTCTTGTTGCGCTGATATATATGGCACTTATTAACGTGTTTCATGATCACGTACGATTAAATCCCTCTTGGTACGAAAAAAAAATACATTTACCTAGTTTATGTGCGAGTAATTTCAAAGGAAAATGATTCACAGCTTAATTGCCTTGACCTATGAAAGGCGATGACCTCCATTCCTTTTTCTTCATTTCTTTAATTTGGTTTATCAAACAATATTGACTAAGTGCGCTATAAATAGCTCATCATTAATGAGAGGAAGAGGAGGAAAAGAAAAATATAAAATGCCAAACTCGAAAAAGAAAAAAAGGGAAAGATTGCTAACAATTTAAATTCTTCCCCTTTGTAATAAAGACAAACATGAAATGATCCCACTCGCACAGTATAAAAGTGTATATTCTCAAACAAGCATTGTCAGTTTCACTCTAAAATGTAATTACGAAACAGTTCAACTTTTTTTTTCATCGTAGGACGAACGATCATCTGAGCAGACAGAAGGACAGACGCGCAGACTACACCTCCTCTTGAAAACTCCCTCTCACGGCCTTATGCAAACTCTGCTCTGACTAATATGTCTCGTTGGACGGTTGATTTCTCCCACTCGTGTCGTCGTCCCTGACCCAAGGGCGAGCAACAATCGAAGAACAACATTTCCTCCGCCTCACGGAAGGCGCCGTACCGTCACGAAGGAGGGCCCTGCCGCAGGGTGGCGTGACTCGGCTTGATTGTGAGTAATCCAGGGAGAAAATTTCAAATGCCTTGTAACAACCTCTAATTGAACTTTGCCTCCTCGAGCTGTTGTTATTAAGGCATCAACTGGTGGTTTTATTTGCGATTGAGGGACGGGATTGCTTCCAGGGACGGGGGTTGGGGGGAGGAACGCTGGTCGTCGTGGCTTGAAGGCATCGATCCGGTCTCGGTTCGTCGTAAATGATTCTCGGATCTACGACATTGATCACCTTTTCACCATTTTATAATGAGATTCACGCATTCACCTTGGGCATGAATGGTGCTCACTCGTTCATTCACCCAGCCTTTGGTGTGTTGCTGACTAAATAAAAATACCGGGAAGCGAGTGAATGGGTTCCTTCTTATTATTAAAAACGAAGGCAAAGACTTATAATTTTCTCATTTCGTGCTTTTTGAAGTTTTCATGAATTTGCCAATAAGATATGTTCCTAAGACCCAACTGAATAATACTCCTACAGGCGAATTATTTATTACGTTTTACATACCACACCAATTTTTGGGGGGGTTCAGTTTATTCTTTATAACTGAAAGCTAACAAATGATTACAACAATTCTGTTACAGACCTTTTGCAGCATGACAACGTTCTAAAATAAAAGGGCGATACTAGTTTTTGTAAAATACTGGAATATGAGTATTATCTCGCCAATGAAGTTGTTAGAAGATGATATGAATCCACTACGTGTTATAATTTATTATATACACATACACATACACACACATACATATATATATATATATATATATATATATATATATATATATATATATATATATATATATATATATATATATGTATGTATACACACATATATATATATATATATATATATATATATATATATATATATATATATATATATATATAAGACTAATGAACACATGAGCTCGTGTTTTACACAGAAATATATCTGACTCAAATCAGGATCGAACCCGTCCCTCAAATGACGAGCTACGGTGCTACCAATAAACCCACAAAGGTCCTAAAAGATGTTGGAACCTAAGTACTTCTGTAACTCAGGTTTTCCTGGGTCCCGAGTTAATAAACACATGAGGAAGTGTTTCACGGGAATAAATTTCTGATTCACATCAGGATCGAGCCCTAGTCTCTTAAATTTGAATGAAATGTTACTAACTGACTCACTGGTGGATCGGGAAGCTGTTTAAAATTGGCCAATAACTGCATGGAGTTCGTGGAGGAGACTATTCTGAGTTCTTGCCCGTCTCGGTTTAAACCTACATTTTGAGTCCGCTACGTGGACGATATTTTCATTCTTTTCAGTCAGTGACGATTTATTCAGTGAACTAGCAGAATTTGTTAACAGTCAGACACAACAAATCAAGTTCACATATGAAAAGGAATCAGAGCGCAAAAAAACCTTTTTTGGATGTCCTAGTGTTTCACAATCCAAACACAAAGAATTTTGAATTCTCGGTTTACCGAAAGGCGACTAATGCAGAATTATATGTTCATTTTTATTCCTATTATAGCATTCAGATAAAGAGAAATGTCATTGTTAAGATGGCTGTCAGGTCTCTTAAAGTTTGTGACCCACAATATTTAGATGATGAAATTGCCCATATTCGTAATACTTTTAGTAAGTTGAGTTACCCTGCCCCTTTTATTGAAGATGCTTTGTCTAAGATTAAAATTGGTGATTTTAATCTTAGCCATTTGATAAAAGACAAATAGATTATGATCAAAGGATAAGCCTGAAGAAACATTTACTTAATAAGGAAGGAATGATTTCGAGAAGAAAGAGTATCTAAGGCTAAGAAAATACAACCCTTCACACAAGCAGGTTGATCACAGCAAGAGATACATAACGTTTTCATATCGTGAAAATTTAAAATCAACAGCCCAGTCAATCAATAGTACAGGTAATGCTAAAGTAGCTTTCACATATGAAAATTCGATCAAATACAAATTCAATAAGAATAATAGCAGTAGAATTGGTAGTGATAGTAGCAACAAGAGAGACATAGGAGTATATTCTATAAAATGCAAGCTCTGTAATTCATTTTATTTTGGGGAGACAGGTAGGCGGAAGGACATTAGATTGCAAGAACATAGAAAAGCGGTTAGGAACTTCGCTCAAAACAGCGCTATTGCTAAACATTATTGGGAGAATAATCACGTCATGGATTGGGAGGAAGCTAAAACTATATATAGAAGTAGTCAAGTAAGCCACAGAGGAGTTGGGGCACACTGATAAATATTTGCAACACATTAGATGGCAATAAAGCCTTTACGCAGGAAATTTAAATTTAAATTTCAAGCAGTTTTCCGTAGCCCCTGATACTGTCTCTCCCTCATCTCTTCCCGCACAGGTTGTCGAAGTGGCAGTTGTCGCAGAAACAACAGGCGCCGAGGCTGAAAGCCGTTCACCACCCACGAATCACCTAGTCACCAGTAACGAGCACCGTATGATCGAGAGACATCCGTTGAGAAGATCACAACGTTTGGCTCACAGATACGGGGAAACAGCCATTACATGACCGCTATACTCACGCCGAAAGATTGTTCGATGGCTTCCTGGATTATCACAAGAAAAAAATACAATTTGTCTTTTTAAGAAAAACAGGCATCTTTATTCAGTTGGCTCAAGAGTACCGTTGTGCAAACGGTTGAAAGCTCCCTTTCTTATAAGTTTTTCATATTTTGGAAAAACACAGCCTCTCATTTATATTATTGTGGCTTTTTACTCATATATATATATATATATATATATATATATATATATATATATATATATATATATAAATATGTGTGTGTGTATATATGTGTGTGTATATATATATATATATATATATATATATATGTGTGTGTGTGTGTGTGTGTGTGTGAGAGAGAAAATGTGCATACGGATATAGATGGACATTTTTTCACAGTAAGTTAGATTCTGTATGAGCCCCAAATGCAGAAACACCCGCATAATAACCTGTTCATAAACCTACACATCATTTGAACATTGAATCCACCTAAACAAGTTGGAGGCAATTCCATTAATCTTGCCGACATTTGGTTCCTCCGTACCGTGGACCTGTCTTTCGCACTACCTGCTCACTCCTAAGCTCTTCTTTCTTCCAACACTTCTCATTTATACATTTTTCATCAATCTACTGTCCTTCATTATTCAGAATGTTTCAGCCATTCCAGAACACTCTTTTAATCATCCTTTCATCCAGGCAAACAAATTTACCATTTTTCATTTCCACATAAGTTCCTCGTTGGATGAGTTGGTATAGTTCTCGGCTAGCACACTGCTAGGCCCGAGTTCGAGTCTCCCACCGGCCAATGATGAATTAGAGGAATTTATTCTCTCGCTATAATGTGGTTCGGATTCCACAATAAGCTGTAGGTCCCGTTGCTAGGTAACCAATTGGTTCTTAGCCACGTAAAATAAGTCTAATCCTTCGGGCCAGCTCTAGGAGAGCTGTCTGGTTAAACTAAGGTATACTTAACTTTTTCATTTCCACATGTCCATAAATTTACCCTGTCAATTCTGAGCATGTCACATAAAACACGCAAATAGTTTACTTTCATCCGCTTTCAACGTCGAAGTAACCATTGTATAACAGAGAACTGGCTCAATAATCCCAGCAAACTCATACGCACATATACTGCTACCTTACTGTGATTTACCTCGTCTTTCGTCCTACCATGTTCCA
>NC_089795.1:28755267-28777767 GCF_040412425.1 Macrobrachium rosenbergii
TTCATCTGTGTCTCATATACATGCGTTATAAACGTAAGCGCTTGGTACTGAACTAGTCATTCCCTGTGGGACTGGCACCTATATATATAATAATATGCATATATATATATATATATATATATATATATATATATATATATATATATATATATATATATATATATATATATAATCCTATATTATCTTTACATAAATTTATTTACCCTTATGACAATTAACCATCTGGTATTGTTCTTTTTGTTTACTTTATAATATATTTCATCTGTGTCTATATTTATGCCCAAATATATATATTAATAATATATATAAATATATATATATATGATATATATATAGCCATAATAATTTTCCTTTAATAAATTGTATATATAATATATTTTCATATATACCGAAGGGGATATTGATAATAAGTCATCCGTATATAACCAGCGACGGACGGAGAATCATACTATAGTGACGCACTAACCAGTCGGCCGGCTGGTTAGTGCGTCTGCAATATTCTCGATATATACATATATATATCTATATAAAGTAATATGAGACATTTGCTGCTTTGTTATATATATCATGATGTGATAAATAGTATATATATATATATATATATATATATATATATATATATATATATATATATAAACAGAAAAGCATCTAGCAGAGATTTTTATTAAAAAAAGTTAAAAGCTTTCAAGGGCTTTTCTGCCCTCATCGTCTGGTAGCCGTAAAATGGCCAGAAGTGTTTCTGTTGTAATTATATGTGTCTGGGGAAGGAATGAAAGCCATTGTTGTTCAAATTCCGTATGGTGCCAACCGTGAAACCTTTAATTAAGCTCCACCTCCTATGTATCCCTGCACTCGTCACCTTGACTTCTCTCTGCCTGCGGTTTCTTCCAGGGGCGCGTTGTTCTCGTAGTCTCATGTGTTTTTGTACGTCCTCTTTTGTATTTTTTGTATATAATTTTCCTTGTTAATGAGGAGGTCTGATTACTAGAAATTAGTATGACCAATTACGTCCTTATTTTCTCATCCCTGGAGTCTAAACAATTCTCTGTTGATTATGCTTTCCATTAAAATGTTTATGTGAAAGGCAAAACGCTGCGAATTAAGGTGAAAAGAATATTTGTTTTCAGAGATCCTTGAAATATTTATTTCTGGTTTTACCTTTCTGAAAGGTTGGTTACCCAGTTAAAAAATATTAAGTTCATTTGGTTTCACGTCGGATTTTTTCATGTTAGGCAAATCCATATTTCAAACGGCTTTGAACATGCTGCTGTATATATCAAAGCAGAAATTGGTTTGAAATTCCTATACTTTTTACGAGTTGTTGATAGATTCAAGATAAGTTTAATGTGGTTAACATTCATACGATTTCTCGAAATGATAACAAAATATCAAGAGAACTTAATGTCTTTTTATTGTGATCTGTTACGAAAATTATCTGACGCATATATCTTTACCAATATTGGTACTGCATTTTAATTATTTTTAGTTGATGTTGTTTAAAAATTTTCAAAATTATTTCATCTTTTTATCATCTCCCAGATTGCTTTTTACACACTTTATTTTTGTTCGCTTATTTACTGTCTGTAAATGCTTTTTACATACAACTGTATCCGGCATGCATGTTTTTCAACATTTATTTTACTCAGTTAATAAAGAGTCATTGAACAGAATCAAATGGAAAGTACAAACACCTGAGCTGCAACAGGGAAAGGTTTAACAGAGCAGTCTATCTTTCATGCGTACAAAATTCGCGTAGGTGTTAGAACATTGTTAAAAAAACTGTTGCCGATTGTTGATTGTAAAAGAAGACCAATGTACATTTTATTCTGTATATATCCCATGATTTTTACGAATAGAGTATATGAAGAGTATAGCAGATACTTTGCAGATTCTTTTATTCTTATTTTCGGGCATATAGACTTATAAACATATATAAACCCCTGCAGTTAAGCGTAATCTCTATTTCTATTGGGCATCATGATATTAATTCTCTCTCTCTCTCTCTCTCTCTCTCTCTCTCTCTCTCTCTCTCTCTCTCTCTCTCTCTCTCTCTCTCTCTCTACAGTAACGAATTATAGACGGTGTTTAACGATGCAAATTTTCTTTATATTTTGAGTTAAATAATGTGTAGTTAAAGAAAGCATTCATTAAATATGTTAATCCCTAATCCTACTAGTCGCTTACATCTTGAACAATATACAGTACATATTGCATGTGAACAGTAAAGATGGGTAGAGTAAAAATGGGTAGAATTTACAACTGTTAAAATTAACTATCCTTATTTGCTTATTTGACAACATTAAACCATATGTAAATCAATGTAAACCAGGTACTTTAAGACAAAAGCTCGCAGTACTACATACGTGTAAACACACAGGCAATGTTTGCAGCGATTCGGATGCATTCAAAACACGATACATTCGAGCGTCCTTCGTTGGAACATTTTCAATTACCACTTTTAATCTTCCCTTTCTCCTCATCTCATAGAGACGAACCCGGCACTAATGATGTGGGATTACCTTTTTCCCCAACGTCTGATCGTTTGTTTAATGTCTGCTCTTTAATCGCTGATCACTTCTCATTAATCCATGGCAAAGACCCCCTTCCCAAAGGAGCAGAAAAAGAACCGGAGATATACGAGAACCGCGAATGGAGACGGGGGGAAAAATGCGCGTGAGGATGGGGGGCTATTTTGCTCCCTAATGCTCAAATTAAGATTTTTATCGAGAATTTCAACCAGTCTAATGGCCATTCATACGAATGAATAAAGCCATTGTATAGGGCACAATGGAAGACACACAGACCGAAGAAAATTCTAATAGATGGTATTCTACAATAACAATGGGACAGATCTGTCAAGCGACCGAAGTCTCATTCCGCCAAATGTGTCGGCAGAGAGAAACAATTTCACTTACCGGGAGAAAGTGTATTTCCATAGATTGCATCATTTCAAGAAGATACAATAGACGTCGCATGGGTCTTGGTATAACTGGGTCAGCCATGGTGCCTTATCTTATCCCCCCCCCGCCCTCTCTCTCTCTCTCTCTCTCTCTCTCTCTCTCTCCTGAGAAACAGATGGAATATCTCTATCAATGACCAGAAGAATTAGGGATTATCATTTTAAATTAATGCTTTCTTTATATTATTTAACTCAAAATATAATGGATCGCTAAAGGTCGTTTATAATTCGTTACTGGAGAGAGAGCGAGATAGAAAATTTATCTCATGGTCCCAACCAGAAACAGAGATTACGTATAGCTACATGGTTTTTAAGTGCGTTTTATATGTATAGCCTATAAGTCTATATGCCTAAAAATATAAGTAACAGAATCTGCAAATTATAACTCTTCATATACTGTCTTCGTAAATATCATGGGAATAAAATGTACATTGGTCTTTTACAATCAACAATCGGCAACAGTTTTTTTAACAATGTTCTAACACCTACGCGAATTTTGTACGTATGAGAGATAGACTGTTGTGTTATACCTTTCTCTGTTGCAGTTCAGGTGTTTGTACTTTCCATTTTATTCTGTTCAATTACTTTTTATTAACTGAGTAAAATAAATGTTGAAAAACATGCATGCCGGATACAGTTGTATGTAGAAAGCATTCACAGACATTAAATATATTATTAAAAATAAAATGACATGAGAGCAATCACAGAATGATAAAAGATGAAATAATTTTCAATACTTTTAAACAATATCAACTAAAAACAATTAAAATGCAATATTAATATTGGTAAAGATATGTCCGTCAGTTAATTTTCGTAACAGTTCACAACAACAAAAAATTAAGTTCTCTTGATATTTTGTTATCATTTCGAGAAATCGTATGAATGTTAACCTACATCAAAGTACCTTTGAACCTATCAACAACTCGTAAAAAAAGTATAGGAATTTCAAACCGATTTCGTTTTGATATATACAGCAGCATGTTCGCCGTTTGAAATATGGATTTGCCTAACATGAAAAAATCCGACGTGAAACCAAATGAACTTAATATTTTTTAACTGGGTAACCAACCTTCACAGAAAGGTAAACCAGGAATAAATATTTCAAGGGATCTCTGAAAACAAATATTCTTTTCATCTTAATTCGCAGCGTTTTGCCTTTCACATAAATATTTTCTTGGAAAGCATTGTCAACAGAAAAATGTTTCGACTCCAGTGATAAGAAAATAAGGACGTAATTGTCATACAAATTTCTGATAATCAGACCTCCTGATAATGATAAAATGAATATACTGTATGTGCTGACAAATAAAGGGAAAAATATGCATAAGCATTATGATATCAAACGACGAGACATTACCTTGAATCTCAATTTTAGGATAAAAATCTTAAATGAGAGAAAAGTTAAAAAATCACACATACACACACACACACACACACACACACACACACACACACACACACACATATATATATATATATATATATATATATATATATATATATATATATATATATATATATATATACTGTATATATGCAATATGTATATACATATATATATATATACATATTACATATTGCATTCCGTACGTAAAGAAATTCTGAAATATTGAATGTAGGTTATGTGAGATCTTTATTAAACCTTTATTAAAATCTAATGTGACAAGAGAATAAGTAAAAAGACAGACCATGGTAAGCTCCTTATTAGTTTAAATAGATACCTATGTAAGCCATATTAAAAATTATTTTGTAGAAACAAATAATCTTCACATATATATAGTTACAAATACACACACACATATATGTAGATGTACATGTAAATACACACACACATATATATATATATATATATATATATATATATATACAAAATGTATAATATATATATATATATATATATATATATATATATATATATATATATATAATATATATATATATATATATATATATATATATATATATATATATATATATATATATATATATATATATATATATGCTTACCCCATACAAAAATGGGAAAAAAGCACGTTAAAAGAAGAAGAAGAAGATATATATATATATATATATATATATATATATATATATATATATATATATATATATATATATATATATATATATATATATATATATATATATATATACATATGCGTGTGCGTGTGACAGTAGAAAGAGTGAAATAATTTATTTAATATTGTATTTTTGTTGGAATTATGTCATGTTTAAAATTGTATATATGA
Organism: Macrobrachium rosenbergii; assembly: GCF_040412425.1. NCBI lineage: Eukaryota > Metazoa > Arthropoda > Malacostraca > Decapoda > Palaemonidae > Macrobrachium > Macrobrachium rosenbergii. The sequence goes on from NC_089795.1 coordinate 28,760,473, forward strand.
ATATCAAAGAGAGAGTTCACATCCACATACGGCTTACTTTTACTTGGAAAATAATATCTTAACAGCAACACGTACTGAATTACTTTGCAAAAATGCTTCGACAACTACGTTTTAACATATGCTATACACCAACGCAAGTTCGTTACATGGAAAACTATAGCAATAACTGTAAAAGTATTCATATGTGCAATCAGAGTAAATGGATTTCATTTGTATTGATAAATAAAATTTTCCTAACTGAGGAGAAATCTGTAGTATAGCCTGTGCTACTAGATGCAAAAGTTAGTGTGATTTTTTATGTAATTGTAGCGCTTATGATGACCTGATATGGAAACAAAGTTGAGAGAGAGAGAGAGAGAGAGAGAGAGAGAGAGAGAGAGAGAGAGAGAGAGAACAAATCATGGATGTTAATTACCATGTATGGATTCCAAAAATGTAATCTTTTGCTTCGAAAATAGAGATGACAGCATCATGAAGTAATGTACGTCAATATATAAATGTAGATTTCAAATCTAATATTATCTATGAAAACAATTTTAACATTTACATAAACTTGAGTGTTAAAGATTGTCGACCATACAAAATAATAATAATAATAATAATAATAATAATAATAATAATAATAATAATAATAATAATAATACGAGAGGAGGCCTTCTTTGAGGGCAGTTGCATTAAAAATTATAGCTGTTTCCACGGCATTTGATTTATACACAGTCTTCTCTATTCTTCTTATTATCAGTTTTTCCTCAGCCTGTAGTTGGTATATCAGGTTTCCTAAGGACATACAAAGATTTCTGTTTTTTAGGTTTATTTCCTATGACGTTTCAAACGCTCTCTGGCGTTTATCTTCAAAGAGTGAATGAATGGCATGCAGGTTGCAAGGGTATATATAGCAAGCGGGGTTGTACAGTTGTCAAGTCGGTTATTCAGCATTATTCTGGTTGGTCCAAATTGGTTGATGACGAAATCGGGACCGGAGGCGTTCGTCAGCAACCTATTAGGACCAACCAGAACACTGCTGAATAATCGACTTGACAACTGTACACCCCCGCTTGCTATATATACCCTTGTAACCTGCATGCCATTCATTCAATCTTTGAAGATTAACGCCAGAGAAGCGTCTGAAACGTCAGAAGAAATAAACCTAAGATAACAGAAATCTTTGTATGTCCTTGGGAAACCTGATATACCAGCTACAGGTTGAGGAAAAAAAGATAATAAGAAGAATAGAGAAGACTCTGTATAAATTAAATGCCGTGGAAACAGCTATAATAATAATAATAATAATAATAATAATAATAATAATAATAATAATAATAATAATAATAATAATAATAATAATATAACTATGACCTTAATAAGGATTTACCCAAAATACACTTTCCTTAACAGTGATGAAATAAAATAATTCTTGCTATCATCTTTTACTTATTTACTTTATTACCCTAGCAACCATTATATAAATGTGAGACACAATGCGCAATGACTGGCAACTGGTCCTATATCAATGATATGTCAAAATTATAAAAAACAAGTAAAAATTGAGGGAAGTTTCTTCGGCGCAATCGAGTTTTCTGTACAGTGTATAATACTGTATGAAACTCTCAGCCACGGTTCATGTAACTCTCAGTCGTGGCCCTTGAGACTTTCACCCACGGCCCGATGGTGGCCTGTATTGTTGGTACCTATAGCGGCGCCAGACGCACGATCCTGGCTAACTTCAAGCTTAGGTAAAATAAAACTACTGAGGCTAGAGGGCTGCAATTTGGTATTTGATGATTGGAGGGTGGATGATCAACATATCATTTTGCAGCCCTCTGGCCTCAGCAGTTTTTAAGATCTGAGGGCGGACAGAAAAGGTGCAGATGGACGGACAAATAGCCATCTCAACAGTTTTCTTTTACAAAAATCTGAAAAGATCCAGATAATTTTTTAAACGTATTAACAAAACTGAGAAGTAAATCTTCAATATATACAGGTATGTGAAGTCTTACGGTAATAAGAAGTACTTTTTGACATTACGTCACTAGTTATTCAGTAGGGCTAAAAGACATGATTCTCAGAGCAACACCACCTGGTGATATACCGGAATGTATATTGAAAGACAATTTCCCCTTCCAGTCAGAATCACGAAATCACGTAGTTATGTTTACTGTATCATTTGAAAGATATTTTCAGTGTGAGAGCTCTGGTTCTAGAAATATTATCGATTAGAACTCAAGTACCAATTCTAGGAATCATTTGCAATATTTAGCTATCAAATCATCAGCATTTAAGCCGAACCTCCACAAATGTAGCATCTTTTGTGAACAGTATCCGTTATGAATGAGTGCTGGCGGATCAAGGACTGTCGAAAACTCATTAGATATCTTATAAGTCTTTGTCAGACAGAGATTGGAAGCATTTCGCACGACTGCTTCGCAATCCATATTTCAGATTCCATGTGACCTGCACAAATGAGGGCATTTAGGTCTTGTTAGTACAAATATCTTCTATCTGTAATTAGGAGCCTACAGAGGCCCAGGAGGACTTTAACTTTTAATTAGGAAAGCAATTTTCTTAATGATCTGTTTACACTTTTCTCACAACTAAGCTTATTCATATACATGCTCTGAATCATTAAAGTAAGAAAAATTACTTAAAGAGTGAAAGAAATAATAACAGGAAAACAAAAAGGGATACATATAGAGAAAATATATAAAAAATTCAATGAAAAAAAGTGTAAACAAATTTTAATAAAACTGTAAAACAATCTGAAAACGTAATAAGATGCTTCAAAAGGCATTTAACTTCTTTTAAGAGGACCATAACGTGAAAATAAACAGAGTTACATATTTCTCTTAAATACAAGGAAAGCTTGGGATCATTTAGATATAAGGAAGACAATATTTTCTTTTTCTAAGAGACTAAGATATAAAATGTAAAATTAAATATGCAAGAATACACACCCTTACTCACACACACACACCTTTACACATGCACACACACACACACTCACACACACACACACACACACACACATATATATATATATATATATATATATATATATATATATATATATATATATATATATATATATATATATATATATATATATATATATATATATATATATATATATATATATATATATATTTATAGTATTATAATATGATATTATAATATATAACCATTCTGTAAAAGTAATATTTGTTCTGTGTTTTGATGCATTGTCTATGATTTTGATGTTATTTTTTTACAGCTATTTCATATGTTGTGAGGCATAATGAGGTGACTTTGTAATGTATGTTCTGTAATGTTGTGAAATGCTTATAAATGTTACATATTCTTTTATGTTCATAACATGCCATGTTTAGTGGGAGTTAAAGTTTCAGATCCTGTAAGGAGAGTTATTTTTGTTGACCAGATCAGATAAGTACATCCTATGTACACACAGCTGTGTTTGACTTCCACGAGATGAGAAAGCAAAGCGAGATGAGAGATCTGTGACAAGGGTTGACCGTTTTTAACCATGACTAGTTCCAAAGGCCTATGTGTCTGTTTGCAAAAGTGTACAGCCAGGAAGTGATCTGTCAATCATTTAGATAAAAGGGCTAAACATATTTCCTTTCCAAGCCAAAGAATACTGTGCTTATTCTGTATTCCATGTATTCTTTATTCTGTTTATTTTGTAGAAGGAGGAATTCTGGCAACCCAGGTTTGAGGACAAAAGCACAGTTGGTGAACAAAAGCAGTTAGTTTGATAAGGGGCCTGGTATTAGTAAGATCTCTCTCTTTCTCTCTCAATTGTTATTCATATAGAAGGGTGTAAAACTGGTTACTCTCCTAGATATATAAGCTTTGTAAAACTCTCCCACAAGATATAATATTTTTTTGAGAATGGTCTTAAATATTTGAGTTCTACAGCCATTGTGAAAAAGTGTGTTTTATAGATTACAAAATGGAGTAAGGTTATGTGTTTATTTACTTGTATTGTATCATGTTTAAAACTGAAGTGTTGTCTTCGTGAAAGATAGTTGTGATTGTAGTAAGAGGAGAGTTTAATCTTTTTAAAAGTGAAGGTAATCTTTTGAAAGACTGATATAATCTTTAAACATATTTTGTCTTATTGAAATTGCTGTTGGTATATTTATTTCTGCATATTACTTTCTTATTTGTCCGTGTTTTCATATTATTATTATGTGCTCATGTGTTTGTAATTTCACAGTGTTTCCCAAAGTTTGTGTTGGTGATTAATTAGAATTTTGTTAGTATTGGTTTCATTGAGATTTCAGTGAATACTTATGCTGATTTCAATTATTAAGATTTCAGTGAACATCTGTGTTGATTTCAATTATTAAGTTTCACATTATAATCTGGAGTGAGTGTTAATTGTTTGAAATTTGCTTAATTAAATTGATTTCTTGATAAATAAAAGTTTTGCGAGTTAATCTTGGTTAAGAAATACTTAAATCTTACACTGTTGTCAAGTAATAGTAAATCTTTTTGAGATTGTGAACTCTACTTATAACTTTTGAACTTAGAAATAAATTTGTCTGTTTAAAGTTTTAAAAGCACAGTGTTTCATTTTGACCACCAGTGATTAGAGATGTTTGTGTGTTTATTCAAGTTAATTGATATATCTGACTAGTTCTCCTTTATCAAAGTGAAGTAGAACCAGGGAAACAATTATAGTATTTGATGGAGTGATGCCCTTTTTCCCCTAGTCTGTTTATAGCCTATCATTTGTTACCTCACCCATAACTCGATAAATTTAGATTGATTTTTCAAGTGTTAAGCAAGTTTTAAGGGATCACTGTACCTTTAGAGTACTCAGTCTTAATATGATTGTTATGAGGTTTCAAGTATCTGGCTGAAATGAGGTAATTTTTTTGGTCTTATTATTTGTGTAATAACCAGGTACTTGATCACTTCGTGACATATATATATATATATATATATATATATATATATATATATATATATATATATATATATATATATATATATATGTACATATATAAATATGTATTTAAATATATATATATATATATATATATATATATATATATATATATATATATATATATATATATATATATATTTAAATATATATATATATATATATATATATATATATATATATATATATATATATATATATATATATATATATATATATATATATATATATATACACACATTAGCAAGCAATGAAAAAAGATAAAGATGTAAACATAAAATTCAACATGTTGGATAAATAGTCGGTGGAGGCCACATTTTCATTGGGAAAAGAATAATTGAAAATTTGTGGAGTAAAGCGATTCAAATTCTTTTACAAACCCGCTTCATCGCCTGCTAGCATATATTCCCACACATACGAGAGTTCAGTTGCATGGAAGGGAATAAGCAACGAATGCAAAATACTCTGATTTGCACAATAACTTTTCGGTTTTGCTGTTGTAAATAACATTGCCCTAATGAAAGAGAGATATATATTACGGCCTGTGATTCGCGCAGCACAAGTTTGATTTTGTTTCTGTTTCCGCAAAATAACCCCCGTGATTACTGTCCACATTTTTGCAAAAGTTTGTCGACGCTACTAAATCACAGTTGCAGACTTGTAGAAGGCCCTTTCGCTCATGAGTGAAACCGTGTCACGCTAATTTCTTTTGAGGCGAGAAAAATTGATACAATCCTTAAACAATGAAGTCTCCTTCATTATCCTTATATTATACAAAAATATTCCTCTGCGAAAATCAATAATGGCAATCAGGTATCGCATTGATCTGTATTTTATATTTACGTTGATCATATGTGAGAACTAATTATTAAAATTTTTCTAAAAGTCACATGGAAAATACAGAGAAAACGGAAATGGAAATAAGGTTGATATTTTAAAAAAGAATTATTCTTAAATTTTCATAACGAAGACGTACATATACATCATATATATATATATATATATATATATATATATATATATATATATATATATATATATATATATATATATATATATATATATATGTATGTGTGTGTGTGTGTTTGTGTATGTGTAAATATATATATATATATATATATATATATATATATATATATATATATATATATATATATATATATATATATATATATGTGTGTGTGTGTGTGTGTGTTTGTGTATGTGTAAATATATATATATATATAATATATATATATATATATATATATATATATATATATATATATATATATATATATATATATATATATATATATATATATCAAATATGCTCCTTATAAAAACAGAGAATGTTGCATTAGCGATTTCTTTCAGGATTCAATAAATATCGCCTAAAAATAGATGAATGAATATATCTGCCGAGAAATGTAAACAGAATGAGTTAAATGCTAGCTCAGTAAGAAGAATATCCTTCTGATAAAAACGACATACCTTTTGAGAAATGAAAAAGGAAATGAAAACATTGAAGCCGTCGGTACAGAAACCGAGGCTTATTTGAAACTGATATGGAAATTGTATTTTTCTAGTTACGAGTGAATAAAAGGCTTTTCAAATCACTGAATAATATTAAGCTTTTATTCTATTTTTTCCTCTTATTACCACAAATGGATGCATAATTACGTAACGCATTAGACATCTATTTCTTTTTATGTTAGGTGTATTTTTATAAGACTGTCAAAATTTTTATAGGTTCACTATTCATTTACTATTATTTAAAAAATTAAACATTTGACAAATATCTCCCATATGATTTTATAACGAAAGTTTTGAGAATATATATATATATACAAATATACACACACACACACATATATATATATATATATATATATATATATATATATATATATATATATATATATATATACATATATATATAAAAAACACACACACACACACACACACACACACATACATACATATATATATATATATATATATATATATATATATATATATATATATATATATATATATATATATATATATATATATATATATATGTGCATATATATATATATATCATATATATATATACATACTATATATATATATGTGTGTTTATATATAATATAGTATATAAATAAATACATTCATATATATATATATATGTGTGTGTGTTTATTTAAATATATATAAATAAATATATATATATATATATATATGTGTGTGTGTTTATTTATATATATATATATATATATATATACATATATACATATTAGCTGACCAACCCAGCACTGCCCGGGAAAACTCTGAGTGATAACTGATAAACTCTCTCTCTCTCTCTCTCTCTCTCTCTCTCTCTCTCTCTCTCTCTCTCTCTCTCTCTCTCTCTCTCTCCTGCTAAGATAGTTGCTTTAATTACATTGCCCAGCATTTTTGACATTTTATATTTCACCCCTCCTCACCCCCACTTCTTATCCGGGCTGAACTTGGACTTAAAGGGCATCGGGAGTGTCACTATTCATCTCAGCAAGCTTGGAAACCATGGATTATACACTAATATCTGTCATTTTCAGTTATTTTTACATGTCACCACCTTCCCACCCTAACTTCCTGTCGGGGTTGAACTTGGACTTAAAGGGTACATGGGAGTTTCACTATTCATCTCAGCGACCTCGAAAACTATGGATTGGACACTAATATCTCTTATTTTCAGCTATTTTTACATGTCACCCCCTTCCTACACACACCCTCTTTGGTGCCAGTGATGTTTTACCCACACAGTGTCCTTTTCGAAATAGTAAGTCATATGTACCTTGTACCAAGTTTGGTTGAAATTACTCAACGCACTTCAGAGTGTAGGTGGAACATAGACACACACATACATATTTCATTTTATATATATATATATATATATATATATATATATATATATATATATATATATATATATATATATATATATATATATATATATATATATATATATTATGACGAAAGTTTTTAGCATCTATAAATGTAAATAAGAAGTTAAAAACAATCATACTACAACCATAATTAGGTAATATATGTATATGTATATGTATATATATATATATATATATATATATATATATATATATATATATATATATATATATATATATATATATATATATATATATATATATATATATATATTTATATATAATATATATATATGTGTATATATATACATACATATATATGTATATATATACACACATATATATATATTATATATAAATAAATAAATATATATATATATATATATATATATATATTTATATATATATATATATATATATATATATATATATTAAGTATATGTATATTTATTTTTATAATATATATTTATATATATTTATATATACCTGATAAGTATTTATGTATATGTGTGTATGTGAGTGTGTATTTCGATAAACTGAAATGTGATACAGCCGAACATGATCAAGCGAGCACACCGTATGCTCCAATGCAATGAGACGCGTTTGTTACTTACATAATCTTCGAAATCATTATGTAAGTTTTTCTGTTCATTATGGATACACGTGGATAATATGGTCTCGCTTAAAAGATACACTTATACTCTGATGGTAGTTTCTGGGAAGTTCTTTTGTAGTAAGACTGTTAAAAGGTACTACAGCCGCTCGTACCGAAATTCATACACTATAATGATGTGGCTCTGCCTTTATTTTTGATGAATGATAGATTAACAGAACACATTTTGTTCACTATGTTTTATTCATTACTATTACTATTAACTACTACTACTACTACTATTACTACTAATACAAGGGAAAGCTGCACCATTAGTTAGAAAAGCTAAAATCTAAAAAAATGCAGCCTTACTAGTGAAAGCAGCTATGCACGGAAAAAGAAAGACATAGGTAAACAACAAAATATATCAGAGAAATGTCAAAGAAAATAAGTAAGTTAATACAAATAAATTACGTAATGAGACTCTTGCTATCATTTTTTTATCCGATCTTCGCTTCTGAGATTCCTACGGCTCATTTACTTGACTGTAATGACCATTCTATAACGCACCAATCATAACCCTGCACGAAATCTAAGAACTTTCAGACCCAGATGAACACGTAATCCTACATACAGAACTAAGTCGATGAAATAAGGTAAGTGTATTTGAAACACAATGCATAAAGGCAATCTTGTATTTTTTCATTTTGACTGAATGAGCCATAAAGCAATCGGGATTACTTTCATTCCACGATAATCATTGGCAGTGATACTACTGCCTTTCTGCGAGCAAGAGGGAGTAAATGAAAATCTAAAAATTAATAAAGCCTGCAGCTTTATGCTTGAGCCACATATATATCGCTGTATATTCGTAAGACGACAATACAAACCCCGTTGAAATCGATAGGAGGACATATGGAACTTTTATTTTGAGCACAAGTATGCAACTAAGAATTTCGTTTATATATATATATATATATATATATATATATATATATATATATATATATATATATATATATATATATATATATATATAATTACGAGATGCCAGAATATTAAAACACTGAACTCTACTCATGCGGGCACGAAAGGCTGACTAACTTGAGGAATTAAATTGGATTCCTTGAATCTAGAACACCCGTTCTAGAATCCTGCACACAAAAGCTGTGAGATAATGTTATTATTAATGCATATTTGATATATCACGGTCTTTAGATTGGATGTGCAGTCAAAGGATATATATATAAAAGCAAAATGGGATATATATATCTTGCTAATTTGCACAGTGTAATTCGGAGAACTAATCGCACACTGGAGTTTTTATCTGTGATAAATTTGAGCCAAAATTGAAATTTGCTAGAAACAAAATATGACGCCCCGTGTTCATTTTAAATAATTATTTGCGGGATAAATAACCCCAAATCAAAACACGCCAGAATAATTTTGTTTTAAACACATATAGGAACAATAATTTTTATCATCTTTAAACTCGATGTATGTATGCAACGTATTAGTAAAGTACCTGGTTTTCATTGGTCTAATTATGCTCTGATTTGGTCAACTAAACAAATAAGATTAGATAGTGATAACAGTAATAAATTCTACCTGTTTTTACTCTTATAAATGCATACACTATCAACATATATATATATATATATATATATATATATATATATATATATATATATATATATATATATATATATATATATATATATATATATATATATATATATATATATATATATATATATATAGTATATATATAGTATATATATATATATATATATATATATATATATATATATATATATATATATATATATATATATATATATATATATATATATATATGATATCCATGAAGCTTCAAATGTCGCTTAATATCCAATTCACGCCACTTCGGGAATATCCCCGATGGGAATTATCACCGAAGAGGTGTTTTCAAAGTGATAGATGGATCGGAACCGATGGGTGGGAAATTATCGGGGATATTCCCGAAGCAGCGTGAACTGGATATTAAGCGACGTTTGTAGCTTCATGAACGTATATTAATCATGGTGTGATAAAAATTTCACACACACACACACATATATATATATATATATATATATATATATATATATATATATATATATATATATATATATATATATATATATATATATATACATACATATTGTCACTGAAGTGATCAAGCACCTGGTTATTACACAAATAATAATACCAAAAGTTACCTCACTTCGACCAGATACTTGAAACCTCATAACAAATATATTAAGACTGAATACTCTAAAGATACAGTGATCCCATAAAACTTACTTATCACTTGAGAAAATCAATGCAACTTTATCAAATTATGGATGAGGTAACAACTAACAAGCTATAAACAGACTAGTGGAAAATGGATATCACTTCAACAAACACTATAACTGTTTCCCAGGTTCTATTTCACCTAGATAAGTCTCAGGTGAACAAACAGATATATCACTTACCTTGTACACATTCATTAATTTCTCTAATTCCTGGTGGTCAAAATGAAACGCTGTGCTTTTAAAACTTTAAACAAACAGATTTATTTCTAAGTTCAAAAGTTACATGCAGAGTTCACAATCTCAAAAAGATGTGCTATTAATTGATAACAGTGTAAGATTTAAGTATTTCTTAATCAAGTTTAATACACAAAACTTGAATTTATTAAGAAAGCAATTTGGTTAAGTAAGATTCAAACCATTAACTATCACTCAAGTTTAAAACATACACCTGATTAATTACACTCAACACGAATATTCACCAAAATATTACTGACTGGAATCCACATGAATATTTTCTGAAATCTCAATAATAAGTATGCACTAACAAAATGCTAAGTAATCACCAGCACAAAACTTTGTAACCCACTAATTATAAAATTAGAGTAATATGATAGCACAGACATATAAGAATGAAATATGCAAAAATGGAAATATACCAACAGCCATTTCTAAGACAAATATATATTTAAAGATTATAACAATCTTTCAAAAAATTACCTTCACTTTTAAAAAAGGTTAAACTCACGTCTTTCTACGACTTTCTCAAAGACAACACTGCCAAGTCACAATGACATACACAATGATATATAATTAGGCAAGACACATTAGAACTCGCAATAAGAGATATTATCCACCTCTTATCAAAATAATAATTCTCTTTTACCTAAAACATCACTTTAAATCTTAACATAATAAAAACCAGTAAACATCACATTAACTTTTTTTAGGTGATACACCATTATACACTTTACACAATGCTTGCACAATATAAATACTTCAGATCACCACTTACAAAATGAACACACTTCTTGGGTGAGTTTACCAAAACTTTTACAAATATGAGAGCAACCAGTGAACCAATAATTGAGAGAGAGAGAGAGAGAGAGAGAGAGAGAGAGAGAGAGAGAGAGAGAGAGAGAGAGAGAGAGAGAGACCCTATTTCCAGCAAACCCTGCTCCTGACTAAGTGTTTTTGGATCAGTACTGCTCTTTTATCTCCAAGCCCTCCCAGAATGCATGATACATAAAGTGTACATACATTATACATACAGGTATACATGTGTGGTATACATACAGGGACTTCTAAGGCTCAGAAGGAAATATGCCAGAGCTCTTATCAGTGATAGACATCTTCCGCTGGACACTCAAACACTTGAACAAACAAAAGGAAGCTTTTGGACCAAATTTGGCTTGCTGTCAGCATGTCAACTTCAACTCTCTCTCTGTTCCTCATTCCATTACTCAAGATTGTGGAAAAGAATAAGCATAGACACAGCTAATAACCATGGGTTAGGAACTCATGATAAATGCATAACAGGCAATTTGCTGATTGGCTGTCAAGCTCATCAGATAACACAAGAGGGCCTTCATCCATACACAACTTCCTGGACCCTAAACAACTGAGTAAACACAGGAAACGGGCTAAGTGATATGGTTAAAAAAATATCTCCCTCTCTCTCTACAGCATGCTAACACTCAGTATACAATTCCAATACACTGTACAATTTATTAAACAAATGGAAAAAACATATCAAGACATTTTAAGATTACATGATACACAATTTATCTGTAAGAAAAAGACATTTTAAAATCACAACAAATGACGAACCTGCAAGCAAAACATAAAAAATTTCACAGAGATACATATTACACTTGTAGAATGGTTATATATATTATAACACAATATATATATATATATATATATATATATATATATATATATATATATATATATATACAGTATATATATACTAAGAAATCACAAAATTATGCTCATAATTCTGTTTATTAGCTGAAGCCACAGGAAAAGCTTGAAAAGAAACGACAGAGTGCCAAGTGCAATTGATGTAATTAACAATCCGTCAGGGCCCAGCTAAATTATATATAATTATATATATATATATATATATATATATATATATATATATATATATATATATATATATATATATATATACAGTATATATAAATTATCTGAAGCCACAGGAGAAGCTTGAAAAAGAAACGAGAGTGCCAAGAATATATATATATATACATATATATATATATATATATATATATATATATATATATATATATATATATATGTATATATATATATATATATATATATATATATATATATATATATATATATATATATATATATATATATATATATTGTGTGTATCTATTTATAAGAATAAAACTGGGTAGGATTTACTCCTGTTAACACAAACTATAATTATTTGTTTAGTGACGACTTCAAAGCATTTGGAAAGCAATACTACAGATTTTTAAATTCTGGTATAGTTACAGATCAGGTAAACATCAATAGAGATTGAACTCTATGTCGTGAATTTTGTTTTCGAAATACGACGCACGATTTAGGAGCAATAATATAGATTCCCCTCCAAGCGCCCATAATCCCTTCTCCGTCTTCCGAAAATAGATGCTTGTAATCAATACTATGTTTCGTCCTTCTACTAGAAATGATATATATCTACATTAACCCTCCCAATAGCACAATAAATCTTCAGCTTGCAGTAACATCTATCACAGTAACTTAATGTTTGCTAAGCCTCATTTTTTACGCCTGTCATGGATTTTACATCTTCCACTCTTGGATTTACTCTTTAAGCATGTTTTGGAAAGGCGAGAGCGTAGGTAGTGCATGTAAAGATTAGGTATTTTCTCAGTAACGTTTGAGAAAGGGCTCCAGTTTCATGTAAGAGAACTGGATTATCTAAAATAGGAAGAAATAGAACAGGGCACCACTTCAGAGAGATTGTTTGTGTCAGAGAAAATGAATGCTACTCAATATATAGGGAAAAAATCTCCTAAACACAAAGGATAAAAAATAAGACATTTGGTCTATGGAATAACGAATGAATCTATACAAACATACATAATGATCTGTATATTTGTATAGCTTTATTTGTAGTGGCGGGGCAGTCAACATATACTCATCCATATACTTAGTCTATACGTATCTGAAAATGGTAGCTTGTAGTTCAGGCGGTGTATATCTGCCTTCTATAACTGGCTTACGTAGCTCTGCTGTATACATAGTATCAATGATAACCTTGGCCTATTCTAGTAAAAACAAAATAGAGAAGTTTTCAGTCTTAGCTGTTTTAGCACTTGAAGCTGATGAATAATGATTCTTCATTCAAAATTAAGGCTGGCTATGGTTAATAGGAAACTTCTGACTTCCGTATTTTCTTTTAGCCCTCCCAGAGTTCACAATTACTTACATTCTGTTTGATATATTGTTAAGACTAGCATCTTACTCCTAACGGGTTCCCTTTAATGCAAAAAAATTTATTTAGAACAGTATTCTTGAGCTTAACGGCATGCATCCCATAACCTATACTGTACTGTAATTTGGCCCAACCTAACTGTTACGCAGAACTGGTAGTTTAGCTATGCATACATGGCATGAGTGGCATATCACGGTTTCGAATTTTAATATCAATCTATTGAAGATAATTCCTTATTTTCCTATTAAACATATGATGCTACGATTGCAACTAGTGCATGAAAAACATGGAGCAACTTTTATAAACATTGTCAAAATAATTCTTAGTTCTTTGCTGTTAGAGCATAGATACAAAAACTTTGAACTACTGAGACAATGTTAACACTTACGACAATGTGTACAGTATTATCTACGATAAGTGAATACCTTCTACAAGGGAGAAACTTTTCTCTACAAACGCAAAACTAATGAAGCTAAGCTAATGCAAGGCCATTTGATGTTCGATCATGATACACACACACACACACACAGAGAGAGAGAGAGAGAGAGAGAGAGAGAGAGAGAGAGAGAGAGAGAGAGAGAGAGATCCCACCTCTTCCTCAGAGAGAGAAAAAGATTTTAAAAACACGTAGGTCCTCAGAGAAGAAAAAACTCGACTTTATATTCTGAAAGTAAGTTCTACATTTGACTGTCATAACTCGTTGAACGTGGTTTTGGGAACATCCTTATTAGCCCGAAGGCCTACAGACATTAAAATCTGTAAATAACCAAGAACCTCCTGAGAGCAAGACCAAACGTAATATTTAAAAAAAAACAATGAAATAACAACGGCTTTACGATGAAATGAAGTGTATCCAAATGTTAAGTAATAATAGTCAATGATATTACCTATATAAAATACGCCCAATTTAGAAATCTAAAAACATAGTTAAAGGAAGTTCATGTTCCCTAAAAGATATCATTATGAAACATTTTCCATTGTGGTTGGGACGAGGGTTACAGGAAATATACTCGTTGCAGGAACCACAGCACTGTCCGAAGCATAAATTGGTTTTCGTAGAAGTATACAATTAATAGAGCAAATTGTTTAACAAATAATTATTGAATTTTAAAGATTTTCAATATGACGGAAATAATAATGTCAAACAACCCTTCAAACCCGAGCTGGAGTTGTATAAATGATCAAATGAATTTATCGAACGAGAATTTGTTTAACATGTCCGACAGCTATCAGGCAATATTATATATTTTTAACCTGTTTTGAGAAAGATTATCAATCACTATCCTTAGGGTTTACCGAAGAGCTGATGGACTGCATATCCTCTAATCACCTTGGAATATATATATATATATATATATATATATATATATATATATATATATATATATATATATATATATATATATATATATATATATATACATATATATATTTATGTATATATATATATATAAATATATATATATATATATATATATATATATACATATATATATTTATATATATATATATATATATATATATATATATATATATATATATATATATATATATATATATATATATATATATATTTATACATATTATATTATATATCTTATATTATATATACGTATATATGTGTGTTTGTGTGTGTGTCGGTATGTATGTTTGTATTTATGTATGTATATATCTCCATGTATAGCAGAGAGAGGAGAAAGAATTCTGTGATAGGTCCCGATTTATCGAATTTTAATTGATTTCCTCCCGACCTTTGTAAAGTTGCCGGAGTCGCAAAAGCGGCGAAGCCACTGAAATATTTCATATATTGGAGAACACTGTCATATTGGCAACCCGGGGAAAAAAAGACAGTTTCGCTATATCTGCACCTAGGGGCTTAAAAACATATTGCAACCACGGTATTAACTTGAAGGTAAGGCTCTTACAATTCTGCAAATTTTTCCCCCTTATTATTTTCGGTGAATTTAAACCTCGTTCGTCACGCTCGGAGAACATCTTTGTTCGAGCAGTTTCGTGATGAACAATTATTAATGAGAATATTGACCGAAATAATCTGTTTCGCCAGTTTATTGGTATAACAGCTAAAGAAATGTTAGCTGATATATTCTTAAAAGAAAAATTATATCTTCCTGGAGAGCAAACAGAAGAGTAAATTGATTAAATGCACGTTAGTTTTAATATTTGATCCAGACAATGCAAAGTACACAAATATAAAGGACTGACACTTGCTGTATCTACTTATATAAATTAGGTTCATGACACAATTAGGCCACGTCAAGGAAAGCACATTCTGAAAAGACGTCTTGGAATGATACTTTTTTTTTCTAGCCAAATTTTTCCAAGGTATTATTTTCATGCAAGAAATATAGCCTACAATATTTGGTTTGTAATGACTCCTGTGAAATTTCAAAATATATTTCTTGCAATTTTCATAAAACTTTAGTGCCAACGAGAAAAAAACTCTTGCAGGGATAAGAGTATTATGAACTTACGTCATGTATAAATAGCTTTATTATCAGTCAGTGCAAAAGAGAGAGAGAGAGAGAGAGAGAGAGAGAGAGAGAGAGAGAGAGAGAGAGAGAGATGGTAAATCTTGATTTATTTACGCTAAAATTGCATGCATACGATAACATATTCTGAAATGCAGCCATAAATAACGGCTTAATAAGTATCATGATTCTTATTCATTGTTGCGTTACGACAGAAAATAACACACATTCTGCAGATTGGGATATTAGACAAAAATATTTATTTGAACAAATCACTCTTTCCCAGTGTCTTCATAAACTCAAATGGAAACATCATCAGTAGAACGTTGACCAATCTTGTAATAATGCGCAGTAACAACGTTGCACGGGGACTACACTGGAACTTATTAATCCTGCATCTGTCATTTTTGTTAAATCTCTCAACCATCCCATGCACCATATATTGTGAAAATAATTCACGTGAACCATCTGTTATTTTAATCTTTCATATATACTCAACGGTTACAACCAACAACAAGTAAAAAATGAGCCGAAGTTCTTCGGCGCAATCGAGTTTTCTGTACATCGTACTATCAAGGCCATGGAATATAGATCTAT
>NC_089795.1:28782767-28785267 GCF_040412425.1 Macrobrachium rosenbergii
CCGCTATAGGTACCAACAACACAGGCCACCACCGAGCCGTGGCTGACAGTTTTATAGGCCGCGGCTGAGATTTTCATGGGCCGTGGCTGAGAGTTTCATACAGCATTATACGTTGTACAGAAAACTTGATTGCGCCGAAGAAACTTCGGCGCCTTTTTTTACTTATCTTATCTAGATGGGATATCAACAAAATCCTTGAATATAAAGATTTTACAGGGAAAGAGAGAGAAAAGCCTTCAAAAATATTCTGTATTTGTAAGCACTAGGGTATTAATACCCAAAGAGAAAGAGGAAACACCGAAGTCCCAATATCTGCTCCGAGAGGATTAGGCATATTGCACCGGAGGCATTAGCTCTCCGTCTTCCTTAGAGTAACGTTCTTGGTAATTGATGGAGTTCGTATTCGCAGCCTTTTCTTTGTCAACATTTCCCCGAGTTGTCCTAAGGCTAAAGCTGTTGTTCGGTTATGATGGAAATACTTACAAGATGTGAACAGTGGTTCGACTATTGATAGAAGACATTTTTAATCAAAGAGAGCTAGAGCGGTGGGCAAACAGAGAGACTGATATCCTGCAATATCCCTATAAGAGAAAAAAAATTATAATTATAGAGCTACGAACTTAATAGTCAACAGCAACTTCAGCTGTCGCGGAAACAATGAAACCCAGTTTTAGATTTTCTGTTTCTATAAGACACATGAGAATAAAAAATTATAGTTGTGCTTCTCATAGTCGTTTGAATTTTCGGAGCTTTTCAAGGGATGATCAGTCATTAGATAGCCTTTTCATTGAAATTAAACTTCATACTCTTCCTCAGGAGGTTTTGAAAAATCTTCATCGAAAATTTATCTAAAGACTTTCATCCAGTTAAGTCAAATAATACGAATAACAGTTTTGTACTACTCGTTCGTTGATCTACATTTAATGTCTCTTTCAAGCTTATAACTTTTCCTGACTATTGTGATGGCAGTCTCCTTCCATGAAACTTCGTGGAAAACTTCATCATTATCGTTATTCCTGAAACCACAGTGTATTTTGCATGCATCATAGTGATTCACTATTTTCTGTGGACGAACACAGTGAAAAATGTGGTAGGACATACAGCCATCATCAGAACTTTTTATATGATCTGTATTATAAAAAAAAAAAAAAAAACACTTTATTCTTGAAAACTTGACTATCATTCATACTTTGAATTGCTTAAAAAATCTGAGATATTAAACATTGCTCATGCATAATACACAAGTATCTAAAACGAAAATCTTTTCAAAAATACTAGAAAACAGTTTCATGTTCTGTGAACAAGAGAGCCACGTAAAAAAAGTTTTCTCGGCTTCTTTCTTCGGTCTTTTTACGAGGACTTGGGATTATTTAAGTTCACGTGCGGCCTCACATGATGTTAACTAACTTTTACAGTTGGATGGTTTCTTTTTGTCCCTGAAAAGGTTTCGACTTTGTGAAATCTTAGAAATGTTGGTTTTCTAGCATTTCAGTTTTTC
This sequence comes from Macrobrachium rosenbergii, assembly GCF_040412425.1. Lineage (NCBI taxonomy): Eukaryota > Metazoa > Arthropoda > Malacostraca > Decapoda > Palaemonidae > Macrobrachium > Macrobrachium rosenbergii. The sequence goes on from NC_089795.1 coordinate 28,784,266, forward strand.
GGTATCCTATATAACATGCTTAGTCATCATCTAGAATTTTTTATGCCCCTTTTCCAAGCACAATGAATAATAATAATAATAATAATAATAATAATAATAATAATAATAATAATAATAATAATAATAATAATAATAATAATAATATGCCAGGCGTAAATAACAATGAAATTTTTATGAAGATAATTAATTCATAAGACGAAGAAAGTAGTTTAGGTTAAATATATGAACAATATTTTCATTTTACAAGCGAAGTACCGTTAGATATTGGCATTTCATTGCTAGAAAAATAAATATACTCGTTAATGTGCCATGTGTCCCTAATAAATTATTGATATCCATGGCGCCATAATTAAACCTTCATACTCATTAGCCACGAGTATAGACATTCTAGATTTCTTTATTACTGTTCTTTATTGTTACTTATATTTCTCGGTATAATGCGGTTCGCATTCCACAATAAGCTGTAGGTCCCGTTGCTAGGTAACCAACTGGTTCTTAGCCACGTAAAATAAGTCGAATCCTTCAGGCCAGCCCTAGGAGAGCTGTTAATCAGCTCAGTGGTCTGGTTAAACTAAGGTATACTTAACTTAACTTTATAGTTACTTATGTCCAATTGCAAAACGATGTTCATATTTCCACACTCGAGCCTTCGTGGAAAAAAACTGGAGTAAAGAAATCAAATGTGATACAGTGAAATTTACCAAAGATAGATAAAAATCTATAGACGATAGACCTTTATGGTGTGTTTGGAAAACAATTCTGTAATTCACTGCTTTCAAATGATAAATTTCATCTGATTTGGGTGTTCGCGGGATATAAAACTTCTCTAAAATATAGATCTTTAATAATCGTTTGGAAGCCAGACAGGCAGCTCTTAATAAATACATAATAAGAAACGTAATACTATGTTTAAAGATTTCTGACTCGCTACCATTCCCCGGTGAGATATCATTAGCTTCATTTTCCAGTTCTTCCTAAAAAAAAAAAAAGTCGCTTCTTTTA
>NC_089795.1:28792767-28807767 GCF_040412425.1 Macrobrachium rosenbergii
GTACCCTTTTATATTACCTAAACTATTGTTTATCGAGGTGAAATATCATTTATGAAATTCACCCATAGGCATTAAACACAAGAAGGGAAAAGTTGCGGGATGGGAAACGGATTTTTTGTGATATTTCCAAGAATTAAAATAATTTAACATTAAACCAAATCTGAATTAATTTAAAAAGGAATATCATTCAAGGTGCATGGTAGTGTTTTCAATAATATCTCTGTGCAGTACCGAACGGGAAAATATTCAACATCAAAGATTTTCTTTAAATAATGTATAGAGGAGGTGTTGGTTTACTTTAAAAAAAAGAAAAAATTGAATCGCCCAAGAAATGTTGATCCTTCTACTGTCACTTGCTCCTGATAATTTTTTCCTAATTCGTGACAATCATGTTTTAATCTCTCTTGTAATCTAACCCAAATAAAAATATTAGATTTACTTTATCGTCCTTTCCCGGGGTGATGTACGCATTGTAGACAGGCAGCAGTGCATGATTACACGAGGAAAAGTATCGCAATATCTGCAGTCAGGGTCTTAAACATATTGCAACCTTGGCATTAGCTGGAAGGTAAGGTTCATCCAAGGATCCACGATTAAATTTCCTGTTATTTTAACTAATTTTATATCACCTTCGACGGGACTAAACTATCATATTTGACCGGATCATTTCGTAAGGAATCGATATTAATGAAGAAAAGCACGGATAATCTTTGTCTTGCATGCAACGATTTTCGAAAAACTTAGATTAAATTTTTCGTAATGTTTTTGTCACGGTTTAAGATTTTATAACGGGTTAATAAACGATTGAAAAAATAAAACATGTGAAAAATGCGCCGAAGTTTCGTCGGCGCAATCGAGTTTTCTGTACAGCGTATAATCAAGCCACCGAAAATAGATCTATCTTTCGGTGGTCTCTGTATAATGCTGTATGAGCCGCGGCCCATGAATCTTTAACCACGAACTGGTGGTGGCTTATCCTATATCGTTGCCAGAAGTACGATTACGGCTAACTTTAATCTTAAATAAAACAAAAACTACTGAGGCTAGAGGACTGCAATTTGGTATGTTTGATGATTGGAGGGTGGATGATCAACATACCAATTTGCAGCCCTCTAACCTCAATAGTGTTTAAGATCTGAGGGTGGACAGAAAAAGTGCTGACAGATAAAAGTGCGGGCGGACAGACAAAGCCAGCACAATTGTTTTCTTTTACAGAAAACTAAAAGGTTATATTTTTTAAAGTATATTCAAGAGTATATTATATTTTTCATAATGCATGCAAAAAATAGTATTATATAAGTAACAGAAATGAATAGGCACTATATTTACTTCTCGACAAGAGAAACTATGTATATCATACAATTACAATATATCATGGAAAGCACATTTTAAGAGGACGTAGAACGATAATTTTCTGGAGCATAAATCTTCCGGGGAATTATTTTTATGCAAGAAATATAGCCAATTATATTACGTTTTATTATAATTTTCAAGAAATTGCGCAACATATTTCATTCTCTGCTGCAATGTTTATAACTCTTACGAGTAAACAAGGAAAAAAATCTTTACATAGTTAAGTGTATTATACACTTACATCATGTGTAAATTGCCAGATTACCAAGCAGTGTTGGAGCAAGAGAAGTGAAAAACCTTATTGTTTAAACTAGAATAGTATCATGGAAGACATATGAGAATGTTATCTGAAATGAAAAAATAAATTTCCTCCGAAATGACTAATATGTTATTGTGTTTTTCGCTCATTGCGACATTATGACCAAAAAGAATATATTCCGTGAAGTTCTTGGAAAATTATTATTATTATTATTATTATTATTATTATTATTATTATTATTATTATTATTATTATTATTATTAGGCTATTTTTTTTGGTTGGCAGTCGAAACCGGAGGGGGATCTTACTATTGGCTAGAAGCGGAATGATTATTATTATTATTATTATTATTATTATTATTATTATTATTATTATTATTATTATTATTAATTAATAATAATAATAATAACTCCGCTTCTAGCCAATAGTAAGAGCCCCCTCCAGTTTTCACTGCCAACCAAAAATAGCCTACTACTACTACTACTGTTACTACTATACTAGTACTACTACTTCTACTACTACTACTACTACTACTACTACTACTAATAATAATAATAATAATAATATATTATTATTATTATTATTATTATTATTATTATTATTATTATTATTATTATTATTATCTACAGTACCAGGTATACTAAAACTAAATTTCAATCATGGCATATAAATTCCCAATAAACAGAAACCAGGTCAACCTTCCTGTTAAAAAAGTTCGGCTTCAAAATAGCCTCGCTCACCCAGAAGGAATATCCCTTTTCGAATGTCAACCCATCCTAAGTGTGCGCACAAAGTTCTCTTACCTCACTAACTAAGAGACTTCACATCACCAGTTAGGGACAAAAATTCAATTGCATGTTGGAATAACCTCTATTGGTATGATTATTAAAAAATCGATCATGCTTTTGTTTCTTTTAGTAGTAAATTGCATACCTTGTGGTTAGCCCACTGTCTTGGGTGAAGGCCACGTTCGGTACAAATAGGCTTTTTGTTGGTTACGTATTCTTTAAAGTATGTTAAAAATTGGCTGATACGGGAAGGTTGACACAACTGGAAACACTTCCATCCTAGAGCAAATATATATATATATATATATATATATATATATATATATATATATATATATATGTGTGTGTGTGTGTGTGTGTGTGTGTGTGTGTATGTATATATATATATATATATATATATATATATATATATATATATATATATATATATATATATATATATATATATATATATACATATATATATACATATATATAATTCATAAATTATTCACCAACCATTACGTATTACTGAATTTGTAACTGGATCACTGTTACTTACAGTATAATATGCTCCATGAAAACCTGAACAGTGATCCGCTTTAAACTCCTATTTGTCTACTTTTACTTAGCTATCAATTCTTTCTTATAGTTATCTTACATATTTTATCTCAGTTTGTTATCAATGGCTAATCATAGAAATGTTAATTATCTTATTTTTTTAAACTGGCAGATAATGTGATAGATATTATGTCAATATTATCAAATGCAAAATAAACAATATCGCATTTCTGCATTTGAAAACAGGTAAAGGGAGGAAAATGTTTCAAGAATTCCACGTATTGCAAGCACCGGCGTATTAACAACCCAAGAGAAAGAGGAAATACTCAGGTTCCAATATCTGCTCCGATAGGATTAGGCATATTGCCCCGGAGGCATTAGCTTTCGATCTTACTTACAGTAGCGTTGTGGGTAATTGACTTCGTTCGCGGATTTTATTGAATCAAAGTTTTATTGATATTTTCATCGGATAATTTTCCCATATGATTGCAATGAATGTGAAATGACTGATGCATATAAAAAGGATATTTCTCTAATGTCATCAAAGTTTTGATTATTTATAAAATGTATCCACTTTAATAATAGGAAAATATTTGGTCTGGTAGCCATTAGACGGACTGAAAAACAGAGTTTGGCCGTTGAAAAGAACAACGGACATAATACCGCCTAGTAATGTTTACAGTTAACTATGAACAAGTAAGTGAGTGGAAATATGTTCTTGACTCTCATCTGACTAAATTATTTTGACACTAAATTATTTTGACATTAATGGAGACGCAATGGGTCTTTGTTTCTTAATACTTTTTGTTTGCACACTCTTTTATTGCATAAATTCTAATTCTTTATTTCATTTTAAGTTATTGGTAGAATTATATTGATACTTTTCCAGTATTCTACAGCTAAACTTACATATAGAAACTAGGAAAACCATACTTAGCTATAAATTTAGAAACCACTATGTAAATGATTCAAATATCTGGAGACATACAGTAAAATAACCGTAAGCCTGTATGAAACCAGAACTTGAATCACTGATAGCAATAAAAGTAGCAATAACATCAATAGTAAACCTTGTCGCAGTTATACTATGAAAATACCAAGCTGGAAAAAGGATCCTTGTTTACAAAGTTGGATCTTCACAATCAGCATGAACTCAATGACAAAGTCTTATAAACGGAAACAAAAATGCAATAGGAAAATCTTAAGGGAAAGATGCAAAGATGCTTTAACAGAATAAACGTACTTCCACACGGTTGAATACATGCACATATGTAAACAAAAACAGCATAGAATTTATATCCATAAGAATGTATTAGGCAGAAACGGTGGCTAAAAAACTAAGATATTTCTGTGACTAGGAATGAGATATAACTGAGTCAAGCCAGGCTATGAAAACTTCTTCCTTACAATCATTACAAGTAAATCTGGCCTTTATCATATTCATATATAAACTATTTTTTGTGCAATTATTATAATATATATGACGCAGTTACAGAGTCATAGATAAAAACGAAATTATTTAAAAAGAAATTTTTATAGTGTCCAGAGTTTTATAGGAGCCTTCCTTCTTTAAACTCAGATCAGATTTAACTTGATTATTTAGGAATACATTCCAATGGCGTGCAACATTATATTGACAAACGAAGCCAAATTAAATGCTTTCCAGGCAATAACTGCACGAAGAGGATTTAACATGTTACATTAGGGATATTTATGACTTCATTACTGCGGCAGCTTTTGCTCGTTGCATAAAATGTCTTTTCGCGAAGGTAATGTTAATAACATAGTTTTTTTTTTTTTTTGTCGAATAGAAAAGGCTTTTAATGCAGAACGCTCTGGAAGTCACTAGTGCATGCATGATGAAGTCGTTTGATGATTCATGTAAGAGTTACCTTAACCGAAATTTGCTTCTGCCGCTGATCAGAAAACATTCGATATAAGCACCAATCATATTAGTTGAATTTATGAAGAGAATTAAAAAAAAATAAGTATTCAACTTTTGTATAGGCTGCCAAACACATCAAACACCCTATACAGCAAAGAAATCAGTAAAATTACGCACAATGCGTTCATAGAGGGGAGAACATACTACAAATTTAGATAAATCATTTTTAGTCTTCTGTACAAGAAAGCTATTGAGATGGCTATTTGTCCGTCCGTCCGCACTTTTTCTGTCCGCCCTGAGATCTTAAAAACTACTGAGGGTAGAGGGCTGCAAATTGGTAAGTTGATCACCCACCCTCCAATCATCAAACATACAAAATTGCAGCCATCTAGCCTCAGTACTTTATATTTTTTTAAAGGTTAAAGTTAGCCATGAACGTGCGTCTGGCACCGCTATAGGTTACAACAACAAAGGCCACCATCGGGCCGTGGCTGAAAGTTTTCGGGTCACGGCTGAGCGTTTCATTCCATACAGCATTATACACTATACAGAAAACTGGAATGCTCCGAAGAAACTTCGGCGCCTTTTTAACTTGTTTCTGACAGAAATTTCTTGATGAGTCTGACTGAACTTGTAGGTCGCATCCGCGATGCTTTCTGTCAGTTAATGTCAAATAGCATTAACCCTGGTTTTAACTTTGTTAACCTGCTGTTACATGGAGATTCTTTAATATATTTCTTTGTTTCGGAAAAATATCATTCTTATAGTTTGAATGTTGACATAGATTTTTATTTGGTGATTTCGTTTGCTTTTTATTGCTCGCCATTTTCCTCGATTTGGAATATATTGAATAATTCTCTCCCTAATAAAATAGAGAACATGTACTATTTTCTAATGTTCTGATATATCTGTTAATGGGTGTGGTGATCATGAGGATGTTGAATTTGTGGGGGAAATTAAAAAGGATCTGTTTAAAAAGATAATATTTAGTTAAAAGTAAATAAAAAAATGTCTAAGCGACACAATAAAATAAAATGACCCCCTGTGCCCCGTACTTAAAAATCAGTGGATTAAGATAACTTTACATGAATAAAATTCTTGCATGCATTTAAAATAGTCGACCTAGACGAAAAACATTTTACAGAGTTTGCCGGAGTTACTAACAAAATTCACGGAAGCTCTTCTTTCCAGTGATTACTATCAATCTCTCCTGACCATCTTTTTTCACCAAGGAAATTAGCTGGGAGGACACCATGAAAGTACTCTCAAAGGGAGCGGGGAGGTACACTTTAAAAATCGGGTCCATTAGTGAACAGCATGAAATTGAGCAAAGAAGCCTGAAGCAAAGCTTGTGTTATCATATATGCTCTAAGATACTTGAAGATTTAGCAAATGAGGGATTTCAGCATTTTTGGTTGTGCTGCTATTTTCACGTTATTTATTGTTTATCTCTTCTCTTTGAGAGCAGCGGAAAACGCAAGACAATGGTTTTTGCTGGATTGGGAATCTCATTCATTGCCTCTAGATATATATATATATATATATATATATATATATATATATATATATATATATATATATATATATATATATATATATATATATATATATATATATATATACATACACATATTTTCATGATGTTGCCTTGTAATACGTATATCCTCCTATAATTTTGACATATTTACCTTTTTAATGTGTTATGTGTAATGATGATGATTGTTGAAGTGTCATATTTAGTTTGGCATCAGATCTCAAAAGAACTAATGATTAAATAACTTAATAGCGTAATTTAGAATTGGTAATATAATTTTAATAGTAACGTAGTTTAGAACGAATATCTTTCTTGATAAAAGCGTAGTATGTGAACACGTGTGTGTTCGGCCAAGGACTTGTTTCATTTCAATTGTCATCAGTTGAGATAAGAGAGAGCGCTTTGTTTTGGGTTTAGTGATGACAGGTTTGTATAACAAATGCCGATTCGTCCCATACAAGCTCAAGACGCGTAATTTCATGTTGTTACATGCGTTGTTCGAGTCACGTACGCCATGTTTTGTAAGATTGCGTTCAAAACGTTTTGCTGGGATGACGTCATTTTCCTTCTAGAAGCTTCTCCATTGTATCTCGCACCCAAAATGCTTTAATGACGTCACTTCCCTGCTTCTAGAACTTTTGTACCTCGTACCCAAAATGCTTTAATGACATCATGTAATTGTTTTACGTGTTACTGGAATTCTAAAATTTGATTCATTCTGATTTCTGAGACCAGTCGGTTTGGTTCCCTCTCTCTCTCTCTCTCTCGTTCTTAGAAAGAGATTACTTTTAACGTAGTGTTTTGTGGTCACGTATTAGCATTAACTTTTGAGATCTGAATTTAGTAGTTATTTAGTTTGTAACGGCGCCTGGTAAAAAAGTGTTTTGTGGTAACGCAGTTACAGCAAGTGATTTACAGAGGTTTTCTCAAGTCTGTGTAAGGTAACGTGAATTTTACTTATTAATACCATGGTATGATAAGTTAGGAAATTTTGACCAAGTGAAATCATTATTGATAAATCTTGTGTATTTTTGTGTGTTTTTCTATTTACAATCTCTTTATATTTTCACATTTTTTTATGTTTGTGATGTAACATTTATTTACGTAGCATTTTAAATGTTTCTTGGTAATTTAACATTGCATATTTGATTTAATATTTCATTTAAGATTTCCTTTTCAAATCCTGAGTAATTCTTGATAGTTTAAATTTTGCTTTATTAATTTAAATTCCTGATAAAGTTTTTGTGAATTAGTTTTGTTTCATAATTTAATTCAAGAATTAATTGAGTGTTGTATTATTTTCAAGTAATAATAAATTTTTCAGATTGTGAATTCTAATTAATTGTGAATTCTAGTTATAAACTTTGAATTTAAAAATATTTGTATTTAACATTTTTAGAAAAACAGTGTTTCATTTATTGATCACCAGTGAATAGGATTGACTGTGTGTGCATAAGGCAAAGTGATAAACATGTTTTGTTCATTTAGTTTTGCTAAAGTTAATTAAGGCCAGGGAAACAGTTAGAGTTTTTGATGGAGTGATGCCCTTCTACTCTAGAATATTTCTAGTTTAATTTTGATACCTCACACATATTCTGATAGACATAGTTTGATTTTTCAAGTAATAAATAAGTTTCTTCTTAAGGGATCACTGTTACCTTTAGAGTACTCAGTCGTAATAATTAATGTTATGAGAGTTCAGGTATCTGGCTGAAGTGAGGTATATGTTTGAATTTTGAGATTAGTTGTGTAATAACCAGGTACTTGATACGCATCGTGACAATATGTTTGTGTATATATATATACACATACATACATATATATATATATATATATATATATATATATATATATATATATATATATATATATATATATATATATATATATATATATATATATATATATATATATATATATATATATATATATATATATATATATAGCACACACACCTGTATATATATATATATATATATATATATATATATATATATATATATATATATATATATATGTATTTATGAATGTATATACATTATATGTATATATATATTTAATCATTAACTGTTTTACCTAAGAGGGGCCAGCTGTAAAGAAATGTCAATACAACGGCCACTGCCATAGTCAGGAGCGATAAAATTAAGTGTGGATCATTATTTATTGTATATACTGGCCGTTGCTACAGTTATTTCAATACATAGCCACCTGCATTTATTATGGGAGTCTTACGAATCATCATTCCCAATGGCGACGCCGACCTACCGAAAGAAAATGCAATATCAGCCAAAGCTTAAAATAAATATCTGATGTAATTTAGACATAATCGAAAGACGTAATTATTAAGGGAAATAAATGAAAACCGTTTATTTACTAACTTCAAAATAAACCTGCCCTTTTATTCATTTTAATCATAGTCCATTCTACAAATTTTTGGTGTCAGAGCATTTAGAACGGTACTGTCTGCGGGACCGAGATTCAACTTCAGAAATCTTTGGTCCCAGGGCCAGTAACGCGATATTGATAAGCGAAGCCAAAGGCAACGTTGGCCTTGCAATATCCGCTCGAAGAGGCTCAAAGTTATTGCAGCCGAGGGATTTCTGGCTTCGTTATTGCGGTGCCGTTTGCTTGAGGTGTGAACGCCATTCTTAGGTAGTCGATTGTTTCGCATTCACATTCTTGAGATGCATGGATATAAAAGAAAAATGGGTAAAAAATAATTATATAATTTTGATATGCATGACATAAGGAAATGCGTTATTGCAAACACCACCCAAATACACATACACACTCATGTATATATACACACACACGTGCACACATACACACACACCTACACGCACACACACATACATACATACTTATATCTTCTTTTTCTTTTAACGTGCTTTTATTCCCATTTTTGTATGGGGTAAGCACGATGCCTTCTTTTGAAGGACTTTTTGATTTGGCTTTGGGGTAGACCTGTGGTATTGATCGGCTGCCCTGCCTAACATCGCTTAGACCCCGGTACGTATGTTTCATGTATCATACCAGACCCAACGCCCTTTCTTCCCAGCAGCGAGAAGTTATTGCGCGGGTATGGCGAGAGTTCGAGACGTGTGAGATGTTTGTTATGTTTTTAGAAGGTGTTGTAGTGGCTTTGTTTTGTGTGTGTATTTAGTCTGTAACATCCATTTGCTTCTTAAGCAAACCTATCCGTTGATTACATATATAATCCCGGGATGTCTACACGGATAGCAAAGTGTCTGCCTCTCTGATCAGCCGGCTTGCGGGATTGAACCCGCGCCACAGACCTCTACGAAGTCCGAAGCTGCTGCTGTAACCGACTGAGCCATCGAGGCTCTACATACATACTTATATATGTATATATATTACTAGCTGACCAAACCGGCCCTGCCCGGGAAACCTCTGAAGGACTCATATAAAATTTCTTGCACCTCCTTGTGCTGACTGTCCCTTTTATCCAGAAATTACTGTGCTGACTGTCCCATTTATCCAGGTATTACAGTGGTTACTGTCCATTTTATCCAGAAATTACTGTACCAACTGTCCCTTTTTATCCAAATATTACTGTACTGACTGTCCCATTTATCCAGATATTACGGGGGTGACTGTCCCACTTATCCAGGGATTACTGTGGTGACTGTCCATTTTTATCTAGGTATGACTGTACTGACTGTCCCATTTATCCAGGTATCACTTTATTGACTGACCCTTTTATCCAGGTATTACTGTAATGATTGTCCCATTTATCCATTTATAATATTGTGGTGACTGTCCCGTTTATCCAGGTATTACTGTGGTGACTCAATTTTATCCAGGTATTACTGTAATGATATTGCTGTAATGGCTGTCCCTTTTATCCAGTTATTACTTTACTGACTTTTCCATTTATCCAAGTATTACTGTGCTGACTGTCACTTTCATCCCGGTATTACTGAGCTGACTGTCCCTTTTACCAAGGTATTATTGTGGGGTCTGTCCCTTTTATCTAGACATTACTGTGGTGACTGTTTCTTTTATCCAGGTAGTACTTTGCTGACTGTCCCATTTGTCCAAACATTACTGTACTGTCTATCCCTTTTATCCAGGTATTACTGTGTTAACTGTCCCTTTTATCCAGGTATTACTGTGGTGACTGTCGATTTTATCCCGATATTAGTGTGGTGACTGTCCCATTTATCCATGTATTACTGTGGCGGCTGTCTCATTTATCCAGCCGTTATTGTGCTGAGTGTCCATTTTGTCCAGGTGGTATTACTGTGCTGACTGTCCCTTTTATCCAGTTATTACTGTGACGACTGTCCATTTTGTCCAGGCATTACTGTGGTGACTGTCTAAACAGGATTATTAATCACAAGAAAGAAAAGCATTGTCAATAATATACTTCTATGGTATTGAGTACATGAAAAGAAGTATGATAAACCCATAGAGTTTATTTACCATATATGCAAAGGTTGGAAGAGGGCGGACAGGCCTGAAACCTACCCTGTTATCTGTTGGGTCAAAATGATGGCCACGTGCCAAATTTTGTCTAGATCGGTCAAGTGGTTGGATTGTAGCACACAAAACATATGGGCAAAACATACAAACATTCACTTCTATATATAAGATATATACATATGTATATATATATATATATATATATATATATATATATATATATATACATATTGTATATACATATATATATGCACATACACACACGTATATATATATATATATATATATATATATATATATATATATATATATATACATATACATACATACATATATATAGCCCAGATATACACATTCTACTGTTTTTCAATTCAATGAGATGAGGCACCTTGTCAGAATCATGTTCTATTGCAATCAGGAAGAGCAATGAAACTCCTACGCTTACTGAGTGGAATTTATGCCCGGATGGAGTAATGTTCCCTTGAAAGGGACATTTGCTTATATTTGCGGACTCTTGGCTGGCTGGGTGTATATATATCACTAGGTATGTCTTTTATGTTGCTTTCTGTGGTTGAATAGTTACTGATGCTAAAATGACAGTCATTAATGTCATATGACAAATTCACTCTTATACGCATTATTAAATACGTCCCTTCTATCGTTTCGGTTGTAAAGGTTTAAAAAGTTAATTCATCGCTGCTCCTTGAAGCGTACATAAAAAATATTTGCCTGTAACATAAAAAAAAGATAATAATCTGTAAGTGTCTGAAATTCTTTACAATTTATGAATTAATTATTCATTGCATCTCCCCGAAAATACTTTCTATATTTAGATAAAATTGTACTTTTGAAAAAGGAGGGACGGTTGGAACGAGCACTGTGCGTTTCTAACTCAGTGAATATGAAAAGCGCCGCGCCATAGGCCAATCGCATGCAACATTCCCGTTGAATGGGAATAGGGACTGTCCTTTTTGGCCAGTTTTTTCTCTATTGTTTTGTATCCAGGCTCTGGATAGACACAGATTATGTCAACTACCCTACACAAAATATGATGTATATACGCAAATATAACCGCAGTATCTAAATCTTCAAAACTTATAACGCTTTATGTTTTATGTTATATTCCCAGCAAATATTTTTATGACACCTTTATGGAGGTTTCAAGTGCTTGTAGTTTTTCTTTTTCATTTTGTTTTACTTTACCTTTCACAAGGTATTCCCCTAAATAAATATCTAAAAGTCTACGGACACTAGTTGTAAATTATCAATTGCATAAACAAAAGAAGAAACTTAATAAAAATACTGAATGGATTCTATAAGATGCAAGGTGTAAAAACTTTACGTGTGCGATAAAGATTTCAGCATAAATTTGAAAGTATCAAAAAATGTTATATTTGACTAATGTTTTGAAATAAAATGCACAAGAAATATCCTCAGCGTATGTAAAATATACCGAAGACACAAGATAGAAACAGATTTTCAATCGACGATAAAAGTATCATGGAATCAAATCGTGATATCTTATGAAAACCTTCCACATTCTAATTTCCTTATTCCTTTATAATTGATCATTAAACTTGCCGTACTAGCATTAAACTCCAAAGTATCGCCAAACTATTTAGAACGTGTATTACATGGGATTTTGACTATAGGTTGTGATAGAAAGGTCTGAACTTTGTTTATTTTTTTAAAAGAATGCTCAGTTATGTCGAGTTCAGTTTTACTAGAGGTTTCCTTCAATATTATCTCTTTAAGTCATAGCATTTGATAAGAGTATTGGGAATATTATAACAGTAAAGCAAACATACGAGAATATGTACTTTTATGAATATTTATGAATAAGATTAGCCAACGTATCATTTTCTATTAAAAAATTCCGAGACATGGTCAAAAACACTTGTATCCATATCATTATCTAAACAGGTAAAATAGATCACTTTTTACGTTTAATTATATGATTACATAGCATCTGCCATTGCTGGTCATATCTTTTACAAAGGGTAATAATTGGATGAACATTGAACCAATATTCTCCGTAGTAATGAACCTCGGCCTTCTCAGTATTTAATCCATTGGCAAGTAACACGATGCCGATAACCGAAGCCAGAGGCCTTGTTAACCTTGCAATATCATCCCGACAGAGGCTTCAAGATCATGTTTTGAGGGGATGTCTGGCTTCGAAGTAGCCTTAGTTTACAGTAGCTGGGTAAAGAGGCTTATGACTCAGGTAGGGTAACTCAGGAGACCGTTTCCTTTTGCTTTTATGGTCTGCTTTTGAGCAAGCCTTCAAAGCTGTGTGGATGGACAGAGCATTTTATCTTTCGACAGCATCTGGGCATCCATCCAACTAATCGTTTATGAACAGAATGTGGCTGTAGAGAGTATGTTACACAGTATATTTTTTATAACATAGAAACATTGAGTAAAAATATCCAATATTCTTTGAAACTTACAAATAATATTTTTGTGATTTAATAAGGGACTTGGTGAAAATATGTGCATTTTTATAAGGGTAAAGAGTTTATTATCAATAGTGGATGCGCATTACCTTATCAAGATTTGTTGCATGAAAGGTTATGCACATATTTTCTATCTCATTCTTGTTTTAGGACAAAAACATTCTTAATCTTTTACTGTATAAAGATTTGATTCTTATACGATGGTATATATATATATATATATATATATATATATATATATATATATATATATATATATATATATATATATATATATATATATATATACTGTATATATGTATACAAGGAGTCAGACAAGTGTGTAAAAATAACTGATATTATCAATGAACGGAACACAAGGGAAATTAATTCCTAAGGGTTGTTGTCTTAAAAGTAGCAGGGGAATGCCAAGTCAGTTTTGCTGTTTGCGCTTCTCATGAATTTTGTAATGAGAAATGTGGTTGCTGATGGAAGAGAATGTGCACAGAGCAACAATGATAAAAAAAAAAAATTAAATGATTTACAATATACAGATAATTTTGTTATAATCATCAAAACACAAGATTTAAAATGCATTTATTTTTTAAGAATTCATAAGTCTATCCAGATGGTCTTGATACAATGCTATAAAAACAATAATAACGACTACAGAATATTCACAAAAGTTTGAAATAAATCTGGCTGCCAAAAGGAATAATGAGATGTAATTCAGAGAAATACCTACTGAAGGAACTCAAAAAACGCATGGAATAAATAACATTTGGAAATCGACAGTAAGACTACAATGTCATCTAATACGGTTTTTATTGACATACGGGCATGAATCACGAAAGAATAATGAAATGGTATGCACAGTGATTTTTAGTTTCAAGAAAAGCGTTTTCAGAAGAATAACACAGTGAGATATTATGAAAGCCCCATTTATAGAAAAACAAGTGATGAAGGAGAGGGAAGATGGCCTGTGCAAGTCCCTCACACAACCTCTGAGTGTAGGAGAGTTATCCAGTTTACTCTAGGTACCAGGAGAACTGAGGACAAAGACTCAGGAGAGAACTATGAGATGGAAGGCTGGAGATGTTAGATGAGCAGAGATTCGTGAAGGAAAATGAGAGGAGGAGAGGAACAGCGGTGCAATTTCACAAAGGCCCTTCGCGTCGCACGGCGTTGGAAGCAATGATGACGGGCATTTTTCTGCGATGTCCCGTGAGCTTGTTTCTCTTTCTTGTTGGGGAATAATTTGATATATCTAGCTAGATAAATTCGTGAGATTATAAAGAGGCTACCAAAAGGGTTGAGCTACCTGATTAGGAATCTTGAGAATTAGGGAACTTTGTACTGAAATCAATGTCCAGCAACTCATATCACAGACGGGGAAAAATTGATTTAACTTAATCGTTGAATTTCATCTACTAGCGACATCAACTTGCTGGATATTACGAGAAAATCATACGTGGAACTAAGACTCGACTCTTTTTATAGCTCTTAGTCCATTGCACAGCAACATGATATTGATAAACGAAGCCAAAGGCAACGTTGGCCTTGCAATATCCGCTCGGTGAGGCTTAAAGATATTGCCGCTGAGGGATTCCTGGATTCGTTATTGCCTGAGTTTTTGACTCCGTTGTGTAAAAGGGTTCAGTCATTGGTAGAGGGAAGTCCAAATGCTCCTCTGATAAGACTTCTGGGAAGTTTTTATAAACGGTTGTAGAGAGGGCCTTCAGGTATCTATTAATGTC
>NC_089795.1:28812767-28820267 GCF_040412425.1 Macrobrachium rosenbergii
TTCCTTTTCCATTTGTACAATATCTTATAAAAACTAGGTTTCAAAAGGATAATCTTTGCCATTTTACAGGTATCGAAATCTACTAAATTCAGTAACCAGTCAATAAACAAGCATCTGAGAAACCAAACACCGGCCAATGTGAAGCCCTAGATATAGATAATTGCGAGTAGAAGAGACAAACTGCAAGCAGACTTCATTTTCGGGAGTGACGATAAGATTCCGTTATCGAATTCTGCGGCTATGTGGCGCTTAAGACCTGAATATTTGAATGTTATGGAATCTGTGTCCACGTCGCTCAAAGAACGCTCCCTTCTCCACAGATGTTATGTATTCCCCTCGTTCGTGGAATTTAATTAATAGATGCCAGTCGCAAAGCGACCCTGTGCTATTATTTTCGCAAAATTTCACATGCAACTTTATAGAGTAGTGTTAACAGACAAATAGGTAAAGGGAAAATAAGAATATAAAAAAGCAAACTAACAAAGAAATTAAGATAAAATCTTAACCACATCAGCTAAAGTATTATTGTCACACATTTTTAATATAAAGATTAACATGAAGAACTGTGTAAACAAACGACAACAATAACATGTGGAGACCGCAAACCTGCCGAATAATTTGCCCTCAGCCCTCTAGGTCAAGATTTCTCTATAATCTAATGACTTCTTGCCCGGCAATGAGTATGCCCTCGGTAAAATTTTGGAAAAGGCCGACTCTTAACTTTTTTGTATGCATCATTTACTGAAACGATTAAAAAAAAAAATAAATTGAACAAACATACAAAGAGACAGACGGACAGAGAAGCGGCTAAAACATATCTCCTCCATTTTCGTTGGCAGGGGAAGTGCCAGATAATGGAATGTCAGTGAATATAACACGCGAAAATGCTCAGGCAGGAAACGAAGATTATGTCAGTGGTGTAACCTTTGCGCGAAAGTTTCAAAGCAATATCTTTAAGTCTCAGGTTACGAATATTGCAAAGCTAACAAAGAGCTCGGCTTTGGTTACCTCCACTGTGACGCTCGCCGCTAGATCAAATGTCGCTCTCATTTTCTTTTAATACCAGGCATCACTCATCTTTCAAATGCGTCTAGTCACGTTCGGTTGTACAATTGTAAGGAATGCGATATATAAATAGCCATGTTCTTATGTATAAATTAATTGTTAAAAATGAATGGTATAATTTCGAGTACAACGGGACGATACGAATACCTAGAACAAATGCCATTCTGAAAGAAAATTATTCTAATGTATAATCATGGTATACTTTTAACTAAGTGATAATATAATATAATTAAGGCTCTCATGTAATTGTTCATATAAAAAGGTAGACAAATATTTCCATATCCTGGAAAGTAATGTGATAAAGTGATCCTAACGGTTGGTACTCGAATTCACAACTACCACATGATGTCTCAGTTACTTTAGATCCTAAGATGAAACTAATAAGAGGAGAGAGTCACGGCAGGATTCAGTTTGTTCAGATTTTATGATCAGTCCCTGAAGTAATATCTATAAAACAAGCAAAGGCCTGCCACCTCATCAATGAAGAATATAATGCGAGGTGTCCTCTACATCGGAGTGCATTACTGTACACAAGTATACGAGTGAGGCAAAAGAAAGACACGTCGTTCCTGAAGAGCTGATGGAAAGGAAGTATTGTTTTCCTCCCAGGTAATGTTTCTGTTTACTTTCCTGCTCCGTCAATTTGCCTTTCGTTCTGTTTTCTACTGCTGGTGCCATTTCACCTGCCATTTTACCTCGAGGTTGTGCAGCGCTCGACAGGTATCCACGTTGACCCTGTGGATATCTTTAGTCACAGAAGGCACTTTTTGGTGATTGCTTCTCTCCTCTACACCGTTACTTTGAAGCCCTCTTCCTACTTCTGTTTCTGTAACTCTTATAACCTTCGTCGTTCCATTGCTAAGCTGACGCGTTTTCCTTTTTCTCTCTCACCAAGTTTTCTTCGCATCTTTGAGAAATATTTGCATCAGACTGTCCATTCTATTGGCCTTTGAATAAACAACAAGAATGTCTGATGACCTCAAACCAACATCAAGGCACAAAAACCCTCCCCCGCCCCACCTTCAGAAATTACATTCCTATCACAACAAAATCTAATTACTTGTTAGTTGCTGATCCGTCCACCATATTCAACAAATAATTGTTTTACATACGTCTGTTAAACCATACAAACATACATAGACAAAAAAGCAATCAAAGGAACGACCTAAACCAAAAACAACTTCTTAGAGCCAGATAGAAAACTCATACCATGAGGGGGGATACAAAGAGGAGGAATATATTTATAATGGATTAATTACAACTCAATACGACTTTCATAACTGAGTACTGTACGAACACTACTTACATCGTAGTTATTTTACTTATGAAGAGAAAAGAAATAATTTTTTTATTTTTCTTCCTCTCGAAATAAGCTAATTTTCTGTAAAGCACAATTATGAACATTTCTGCATATGTATGTATGTATGTATGTATGTATGTATGTATGTATGTATGTATGTATGTATGTATGTATGTATGTATGTATGTATACCATTCTCCTTACAGTAGAAGAGCAAGATATTTTATAGGCATATATGGATGTTGGTGACTATATTTTCTTTTATTAAATATACACGAACAGTAATATTTTATAGGTATCGAAACTCAATATGAAAGATCAATTCTTATTTCGTTAAACGATGATCCCTTACATGATATATGACAAGTCCCAATTCTGTCTTTTTGCTTTGTTCTGAACAATTCCTACTAGATATCTATTATTAATGTAGCCCAGGACCTGCCGTATTCCTTGACTTCACTTTTATTCATTTATTTATTTTGATAAGGTTTGTCACTGTTTTCATTGTCATTATTCTTTTGTTTTGCTTTGCTCTCTTTTTTGCAACAATAATCGCCTTAACACTCCCTTCATCGTGTAGCATTTTCTCTTTTTCGCAGTTGGGTGACCCTTTTTTTTTTTACTCGAATTTTTCCCAATCATGCACATAACCCTTCAATAATTTTTTCCAATTTCCTGATGGATAACTTCTCTATATATTGACTCTTTTCACTCTATCTATCCAGCAGTAATATTAAAAATATTTTTCTTATTTCATTTTGTTATTTACTTATTACTCTTTCCTTTTATTTTCTAGATCAGGATTTACACCTATTGTCACAAGAAATTTCTTCTAAAACCCAAAAATATCTTTCCTCATTCCGTTGACTGATCTGCAACTTGTAAGTTTATCTATCTGTACATAATATTATTGTCAATAAATTCCGCTAACAAAATCCTTAATTTCGATACATTTTACAAGCAATGAATATAAAGTTTTCATAGGACTTTACAGAAGGATACAGTTCTGTCGAAAGTTAGCCAGTACAATTTCTGCAACTGGTTTATTGCTTCCTTGTCTGTAACTATATCTTATTTTTTTATCATTCTCTCTTTTCTCTCTCTTTATCAGATACTACTAACACCACCAATAACAAAAGAATATTTAGTAACATGTTTTATTTTTAATGCTTAAGAGGGAGGAAACTAATATTTTCCTTTTGGATTTACTGAATATATTTCATTTTGATGATAAATTACTTCATGAAAAGGAAAAAAATAAGAGAGAGAGAGAGAGAGAGAGAGAGAGAGAGAGAGAGAGAGAGAGAGAGAGAGAGAGAGAGAGAGAGAGGCGTAACTGGCACTATAACTTATATTCACAAGGCTTGCAAGGTGTTCACTGTAAGACATTAAATATTAAGTAAAAAAAAAAAAAGTGGCCCAGTTATAAGATGAGGCACAGCGTATTCCAGGGTCTCATTTACACGCTCGGGAAAACATTTAAACAAACTTTTCTCCGAATGTAAGGGCGGATACAGCAGAGGGGACTAATGTATACAAAGTGCTGGAGTAGAAGCATGGGTAAATATTATTAGGTGGGTGCTTATACGCAGATGCAGTCGTTTTTGTTTGCCTAATAAAATTAAAACGCAGCGTATTAGGACATATTCTCCCAGAAATGTGCGAGTAAGCCTATCTGCAAATATATCGGGATACACGCGTGTTAACATGTGAACTTACCTACAGGCAAACACACACACACATATATATATATATATATATATATATATATATATATATATATATATATATATATATATATATATATATATATATATATATGTATATATATATATATATATATATATATATATATATATATATATATATATATATATATGTATATATATATATGTATATATATATATATATATATATATATATATATATATATATATATATATATATATATATATATATATATATATATATATATATATATATACATACATACATAAATCTACTAGTCACCTTTTACTAGATACATGTTTTCTGAACTCCTCGAAATCTTCAAACTGTTTGGATACCCTTGTTACTACGAAGCCTTAGATCCAAATACAAGAATATGAAATAATTCTGAAATCCGTAGCAGGTTTGAAACCCGCATTGAAAGTATCAAAACGAGGTCACGTTGCCGACCTGTCTACGAGAAGGATCCCCAGAAACCGCTGTAACCCTTCACGGGTAGGTCACATTGTGGCAGGAGGCAGGAACCTGACCACAGACTTTACAAATACGAGCCGAGTTCTCTACTACTGAGATACAATGAATATGTATGTGTCTTTGTCTGACAATAATAAAGTATTCGGATTGCAAATATATTTTGTGCTTGGTAAATAGAATCTCCTTCCTACTATCATTATCTTCCAGCGTTAATATTAAATTCACCTTCGATGCTTAAACCTTTTCACATTCTTTTCAATAGAACTCTCTATTCTCTTCCTTCCTTCCATATTTAAAAGAGGGCCTTTGAATGTGCGCGTGAATGTGCTAAAGGGGAACCTCGTCTGGAATACTTCTTCACAAGGCCAACCTCATTTTAACTCCTTGCATTAAATTTCTTGCTGAGAACACCAACCATTTTCAAAAGAGGAAGTGCGCCGGCTTTGATTATCTCTCTCTCTCTCTCTCTCTCTCTCTCTCTCTCTCTCTCTCTCTCTCTCAAAAAGAATTTCTTCGCTAAGTTTTACCTAGAATGATCGTTGCTGTAAAGATGATATCATGAGCTTCTGTACCTATTCATTAGTAATCGTCCAGGATATGTTAGGCTCAAAAAAGAAAGGACATAACAATGTATTTTGTCACTAAATGATAATCCAATTTATTGTCCCGGAATACAACTATAACCCAGAGGAGATGAGCTATTTCTGATGATTTAGTTTCCCTTCATCGAAGTTATAATTTCTGATACATTATATCTTCAAAGTCTTATTATAATTTTTTTTTACTCATTATATTTCGCTCTATTCTTCATAAACGTCTACCTTATAAACACATGAGGTTGAATATTTCTGTGTACTCGTATGTATGTGGATTCAGCTACGGGTAAGATCACACATCAATTTTTACTTTAATTTCCATAATTCTTACTTACGATGTAAAGACATGATGAGATGAATAGAAGGAAACGCCGCGAGTAAGGGAAGCTCGAGAAAAGGAATAATTCCATTATAAGAAACACGTGGATAAGTCCACGTTCCTATTCACAGCGTCAGGAAATGCATGATCCACGAGAGGCATGTGCTTGCATGCACTGGAGCAAAATCTTCTTTTTTCTTCTTCCTCTTCCTCTTCTTCTTCTTCTTCTTCTTCTTCTTCTTCTTCTTCTTCTTTTCTCATGGAGGGGGGATATCTTGAGCCAAAGAGGCGTGACTCTCGAGGATTCCTGGTCTCGTTGATGCCTTGATACCTCAAGGCTCATAAGTAGGTTAGAGCAGCGTTCTTTAAATTCCGGGTCCTTGATATGCATCACGTTCGCCTGGATTTTCTTCTTCTCTCGAAGGAAGGTCGCCGATCCCCCGGGGAAGGTCCCGGATGACCCTGGGTTTCTAAGTCACAAGAAATCACTTCAGGAACGAATCGCAGATCAATTTTCCAGAAGAGTTCTTTGTTTCGGATATACATTGGAGGCATTGTATTTTATTTCCATACGAGCTTGTTGGCAGGCACTACGCGCGCTGGAACCCGGCGCTGCTGTCTCCCCTACCCTCCC
The DNA here is from genome assembly GCF_040412425.1 of Macrobrachium rosenbergii. Classification (NCBI taxonomy): domain Eukaryota; kingdom Metazoa; phylum Arthropoda; class Malacostraca; order Decapoda; family Palaemonidae; genus Macrobrachium; species Macrobrachium rosenbergii. The sequence goes on from NC_089795.1 coordinate 28,818,884, forward strand.
GACCCATTGCCTACCCCGCCCCCGCACAAGGCGGACAAATAGGTTTACAGGAAGAGGGTGGATGTCTCCCCTACTCTCCCGTTCCCCTACCTACCACGCCCCCACCCTGGCCGGACAAACCGGTTTGCAGGGAGCGGGTGGCTGTGTCATGTATCCCCTACTGTCACCTGGGGGAGGACACACAAGATCCAATAGGATATTGTTATTATAGATTATCTAATTACGTAAATTTTACATTACTTCTAATGTTAAATGAGTTCGGGATATCTTTTGAACTATCTTTGTTGATGAAACAATGTTCTTGTAATGAAAGAAATAACTGAATGTTGCCCAAGCATCAAACTTTTGATAATTGATTTCGACTTTGTTGTACATATTGCTGACGAATTAAAGTGTAAGATTTTCCACATGTATAGTGCATTTAATGCCGATGTGGTATAGCAGCTTATTATTTTTAAGAATAATAATATCATTCTTGAAATTACTAAGAATGATCATATATATATATATATATATATATATATATATATATATATATATATATATATATATATATATATATATATATATATATATACATACATATGTGTGTGTGTACAGCTGAATCACGAAAATATGGGACGTGATGAATGTATAAATAAAGACAAAATCTATGAGGGAAAGGGAAACAATGGAGTACTGGGATGTACCTGGAATCCAGCACAATTGAAGAATTAGTAGACATACCAAAACAGGGTTAAATATTTAAGATGTTTTACAAAGGATTAGCTCAGGACAGGACAATTCATTAACAGGATGGTGACTGACCATCAAAAATGTTATAAAAGTACACCTCAACAATTCTCATTTTGGTAAACAATAAAATTTTTTGCAAGGCGAACATTTTTACAAAAAAAATATTAAGCATACGAATACACAGAAATATACATAAGGTAACTAATTTCTAATTAAGTCAGTGATTTTATCTTTTAGGTCATTCTTGAACATTTTACTAATCCAGGGGTCCAAATGGTACATGCCAGGGCTAAGGTTAAAATTACAACTGGAAGTAAGCTGTACAATAGCAGATTCTACAAGATTTCGTGAAGAGAACTCTTTCGATCTGGCAATCACTTAACTTTCAGTCCAGTTTAAGCTGTGAGAGTTTTCACTTAAATAAATGAATATAGCATTGGATGTTTACCCAGTTTTGACAGAATACTTATGCTGTTTAATCCGTACTTCTAAATCCTTGCTACATTGGCCGATATATTCCCTATGGCTAATTTTTATTAACAGTCCTTTTAGTGTATAATTATAGGAGAAAATGAGGTTGACATTAAAAGATTTTAACAATGATTTTGTTTTCAAAACCACTAAAATAAGGCAAGCTAAGAATGTTCTT
>NC_089795.1:28825267-28852767 GCF_040412425.1 Macrobrachium rosenbergii
AAGCCGCTCACCCAGCGAGGAACTATGTATATACTGTACATATATATGTACAACACATACATGTATATATGTGTTTGTGTGTGTGCATGTGTGTTTGTGTGTCTGTCTGTGTTCGTCGTAAAATATATGTGCATTTTTCTATACCACAACAATTCTATGTCGAAACATACCTTCAGCAACAACGTTAATTGCATAAAACGAAGCGAGAGGAAGAACATTAGCGAGCATGATCTGAATATTGCAACACGTGACCTTATTTTATAACCCCCAACCTTGTTTCGGTAATACGACTTTATGCACCTCGTAATAAAAGAAGCGAGACCAATGCTATAATTATCATAAGTATAGACTCGGGTATTCCGCGAATTTGCGGGACGTGACATGCAACGGAGCCATTACGTTATCTGACATACGTACCTTTTTAATAAATATAGGGTCGCCATGATGGAAAGTTGTCGGGCAGGTTCCTTCACCAAAGAATATTTTCTCTTTTCTTGCATTAAATAACTGCGTCATTTCATTTGCAATTTTTCTTCAGTGTGGGTTTTGGGGAATGGTTAGGCTGTCTCAATTACAGATGTGCCTATGGTTAAGAGTTTTAATACTTAAGTGAACTTTAATCTTCATGTTTCATTTTACGAGCCAATTTAAATATCTTGTACGCGTTATTCCCGTATATTTACTTTGTTTCGTTCAGACTGTATTTGACAAATATGTGCAAGTATCGTTGGTGGCTATTTTATGGATACACTTAATGTTTAGTCAAATCGTAGATAACTAGACAAAATTTCTTCAGTTCTGCGTTCCCACATACGTGTATATCTATATGTATATACGTATATGTGCGTACAAATATCGTGCGTAAATGTTTATTTCTTAAAATAAAAGGGGCAGAGGGTCATCCTTAAAGAACATTTTGCCTTATCATGTAAACTGTCCATATTATGCAATTCAGTAAGGGCAAACCATTTGAGATCCTCCGTCCGGCAGAACTGTTACTATCATTTCCAAGTTGTGTATATTCGCCAAAAGAATAATGGCAACATATCCAGAAAATTGCTCCATATGGGCTACATGCACCAACATTACCGTCAGGGCGAAGCGGCCGTTATAAAGAACATTTGAATAATGCGCCAAAGTTTCTTCGGAGCAATCGAGTTTTCTGTACAGCGTATAATGCTGAATGAAACTTTCAGCCACGGCCCACGAAACTCTTAGCCGCTGCCCATGAAACTCTTAGCCGCGGCCCATGAAACAGCCACGGTCCGGTGGTGGCCTCAGCCTTGGCCCATGAAACTCTTAGCCGCGGCCCATGAACTTAGCCACGATCCGGTGGTGGCCTGTATTGTTGGTACCTAAAGAGGTGCCAGGAGTACGATTATAGATAACTTTAACATTGAATAAAATAAAAACTACTGAGGCTAGATGGCTGCACTTTGGTATGTTTGATGATTGGAGGGTGGATGAGCAACATACCAATTTGCATCCCTCTAGCCTCAGCAGTTTTTAAGATCTGGGGGCGGACAGAAAAAGTGCGGACGGACAGACAGAGCCGGCACAATAGTTTTCTTTTACAGAAAACTAAAAAGAAAAGGAAGGACAACGTTACCGCCACAGTAGATGATGTCAGTATTAATCCGGTACGTAACCACCTTTGTCAAAGGCCAGGGTAAACTCATGCTAAGTATATGGCCGCACGAAGGTATCGCTTATTAATATAGTTTGCTAGTATTAAACACGGAGTTCTAAGAAGCTTCCGCCATGTTTAGTACTAGCACCTCGGAGTACTGTAGGTGACGCGAAAGGTGGATACATACCGAGTTAATACCGACGACGTCAAGGTCGCCAGCATCATCAGTTATAAAATGACCGAACAGCCGAGCTAAAGGATACTTTGTTCATACGTCGGTCTGGCGAACTACGGTCTCTTCAAATGTCTCTCTTGCCATTTAAAGGAAGGAACACTATTTAAGCACTTCAGTGAGATGCCATAACGGCTTGGACAGCTCTAAATTATTAAAATCAGTCGAATTCTTTGATGTCGCCACTGTCCGCCACTGGCTGCGACTCTTGGAGGCTCTGTATATTTAGAAACTGTTACCGACGTTAAACGAGAAGGCTGAAATCCTCACCTTTATCCCCACCACTTTCGTATGTCACACCTTCCACAATGTAATACTTAACAACTGGATTCTAGGTCTTATTCTATCTGCCATACATAACGACTTTCGAAGAAGGCATCCCCCTCCCCCGATCCCCCGCCCACCCAGGTCGAGCCGACACACGGATACAAATCTCAAAGAAGCCCTTAAGATAAGGTTTTGAGGGATGAAGTGTCGATCAGTGAGTGATGAATAAGCCTACACTAGCATCCCGTCTGCATTTCATTTAACAAACTGTGTATCCTGCCTTTGCAAATTTTTGCAAGCTAGGGAAAGGTAGAATAACTTACTCGAAACGTTCTTATGAAATAAAATGAATGGACTTTGGACAGTTAATTTTGTAAATTAAGTAATCAGCCATATAAAAAAGACACCCATTGCAGTTGAGAGGGCTACTACTTTCAGCATTACTGTCATACGAACTGATTTACTAATATAGTTTTATCATCATTATTATTATTAAGAATAAGGCTGATATAGACATTAGAGTTCTAAAGGATTATGTTTTCTTTCCATCTCTTTAAAGATTATGTTATTTGATTCGTAAAGTCCGGTGTCATATTGTGCACAGTATTATGCAGAAATGAATATCAATATAGGCTTATGTTCATAGATTTATTATATATTTGTTGAAGCATTTCGACTTATACATACATATATCCATACATACATGCGTATGTATGTATGTATGTATGTATGTATGTATGTATGTATGTATGTGTATGTATGTATGTATGTATGTATGTATGTATGTATAAATCGAAATGCTTCAACAAAATATAATAAATCTATGAACATGCATGTACGTTAGATCGGACTGTTCTGTTAATAACACTATTCCACAAAAATTATCAGTCAATTGTCAAGCAGCAGTATACAGTAAACTTATCGCCTTCGTTCTGTCACGTAAATTTAGTTGTTAGTATATTTTTCTTCAAGTTGTGTGTTACTTACAAATTTTTTATTCGAAAATTAGATGCATATTTAAAATAAAACTGGTTATCAATATGTAGTATTCACCAGAATTTTAAGACCAGACGGCATTTAAATATTCTGTGATATCATGCAATCTTATAAAAACATAAAATTACTGCAGTTAAAAGCTTCTCCAATAGTTACTTACATGACTGAATTCTAAGGTTTAAGTTAGATGCTTTTAAAAAGGTATTTCGCCATTAGTATCTCTATGAATTATCAAAAGTTCCATAACAATATAAGCCTTGATGAAATGCGTTTGCAATGTTACGTTTCACGTATTTTAGAGGACTTGCATCTTTTATTACGGCATTCAGATCAGATATATATATATATATATATATATATATATATATATATATATATATATATAATACATATATATATATATAATGTTAAACAAGAAAAAATGCGCTGAAGTTTCTTCAGCGCAGTCGAGCTTGTACAGAGTATAATGATGTATGAAACCTTCACCTACGACTGGGCAGTGCTTAGTTTCTCCCCAGATGCGGTCAAGTGAAAGTTCGTCGGCGACGCCTCCGGAAAGCGCTGCCAGACGCACGATCCATGACTAATCTTAACCTTAAATAAAATATAAGCTACTGAGGCTAGAAGGCTGCAATTGGTATATTTGATGATTGGAGGGCGGATGATCAACATACAAATTTGCAGCCCTCTAGCCTCAGTAGCTTTTAAGATCTGAGGGCAGACAGAAAAAGTGCGGACGGATAGACAAAGCCACCTCAATAGTTTTCCTTTTACAGAAAACTAAAAAGGGAATTTTTTTAATATGAGCGGTGCATTTCATAATTCTGACCCTTTCCCGTAGAATATCTCTGTAACTTTCCAAAGTTTATTTCATTTTGGAAAGAGAAACCGCCGACTATAATCATGTGAGTAGCAGGTTGGGACCACTGACAGGAGGGGATCAGTTTGGGTATTCCGATTTCACCTGAAAGAATGAGATATTCCATCATTTTCTGTGGAAATGTGTTGGGAATGAAATTTGGAAAAGAATAGTAAATCAGTTTTTCAGTCCCCACTTTTTAAAAAGGTATTTAAGTTTCTCTGATAATACAAGTAATAAATGTAATAGCCATCAGGAAAGAATACGAAAGAGAATGGAAAATGGCTGGTGGCTGGGTGAAAAGAAAAGATTACTTGTCTTAAAGATAAAAAATCCTTTTAGCATTCCCTTAATGCTTTGATTATTATTATCCATTATTTTATCAAATTAATTTTTTTCTGAAATTATTGGTTCTATATCCAGTGTTTATTTTATGCATTTTTCATACACTATAAGAGAGAGAGAGAGAGAGAGAGAGAGAGAGAGAGAGAGAATATCAGAGATTGATTCATCTGTCAGGCATTCATAAGGCATAAAAGAGCCATATTGATGTCCATACAAAGCTTGGTCAGCTGTCAGGAAATAGAATGATATTCTTTTCATATTGTCAGCTACTCCACTCATGTCCCATTCTGACTGACTTTTAAATACAATATTCTAGTTAAAATTATACTCCAGCTATTTTCCTTTTTTTTCACAATTTCGTTTGTTATCTCTTGGGAATCACCTACAGCGTTTTATTGGCTGTAAGTACTATACAATGATATTTTCGTTGTAATTTGTTTTATGCTCACTTTATTAACTTGGGGGCTGCCTGAGCGTGGTGCAAACGCTTTTTTGGTCTTTTATTTACAGATAAATGTGTCTGAGTTTTACTGTTTTCTCGCCCCTTCTTTAAAAATTACCAAAATAAACGCAATATTAACGTTTTTAGGTTGCTAAGGCTTAACATCACGCTACGTTACTTTAGTTTGAAATATTTCTGGAAACAGCAGCGAGATATACATTAAGCATATGTTCAAATGCGTTCGTTTTTAGCATCTTCTTCGTTTCTATACGAAATCTCACGAGCGTAGATATTACAAATAGAAATTTGCTTAACATAAAAAATAGCAGTTGGAAAACCGGTTGCATTGTTTCCCGACTAATTTCTATGTCTAATTGCACTAGCTGAACTAATTCACGTCTTCCTTTCATAAATATTTTTCTTCTCAATTATCCCCTCTTCCCATCTCCCCTACTTTGGCTTATTCCCGGTGCATTGTCATCTACCCTTTCCACTATTTGCGTTTCCCCCTCCTGCGTCTCTCGTCATCAGGTTTTTTGCATTTACTTATTCCATGTCTTGTTATTCTTGCCATGTTTCTATAAACCCTCCCTTCCATTTAATCCTTGTCTATCGCTCCCCACTCGCTGTCCATATTCTGCCCATTTTAATCTTCTTCAAACCATCTTTCTCTAAATTTCAATCTGCCTCAATTTCTATCCCTTTGTTCCTTTTATGGTTCTCTGCATATACCAGAATGGATTTTTACCTGAAGTTTGCTTACATATCTCCGTGATGGGTTTATTGAAAACTAAAAAAAAAAAAAAGTGAATCGACAAGCATGAAACTAAACTAGGGGAGGACTCCTACAAAGTTATTATAATAGGAAATTAAATGGCAAGCTCTCCTGGACAAATAATACACCATTTCGGGCTCTCTGTCGGTTGGTTTATGGAAAGCAGAACTAGAAAAAACAGTTTTCCTTTGACGAGGGAAGTGAATCTGTCGACCAGACTCATTAGTTTGGACGAAAGTGTGGTTGGTAAGGCTGGAAAAGAAGTACGGTGGGGAGGGGTGCGGTTATGGCAGGAGATATATTTTCACTCATTATAAGAGCTCTCAATTAAACTCCTAATTACTGGAAATTATAAGACTGGAGTATGGAAACACTGAATATTCTTCCTGGTTGTTGCAATACCTGGTTAAAATAAGAAAGATGGACTCGTGACATTTGGTGCTCTCTCCTCTCCAACAAGGAGATTTTACATTTGATTTAGTTTGTTTGTTTGCTCTTAGTCTTAGACGTGACATGGACCGGATTAGTGTATGGTGTAGTCGGTGGGGTATGGTGCTGAACTCTAGTAAAAGGTAAACACTGTTGATTAATAAATCTCTACAGATTTTCTACCCCATCGTCCCCTCCTCCCTTCAGGTGGATGGGATTCTGCATAATGAGTCTGAAGCTTTGACTATTATAGGTGTAACTTCTGACTCACATCTTACTATTGAGAAACTTCTAATGAAAGTGCAGCAAATGCCTCGCGGAAGTCAGGTATTGTACTTAAGGCCTCATATATTTATAACAGTGATAAAATCAATGCAACCTGATTTAGTTATTTGTCCTTCCTTTGCTAGCTTACTGTTCTCTGGTGTGGATGTCTGCTTCCGCCAGAGATTTATCTCATTTAGTTAGAGTGGTTCGTGGTGGTAGGTTTCTGTTCCTAATATTAGCATTTATGACTTGGACCATCGATGGATGGTCTCTTGTTTGTAAATTTTTCATAAGTTGTATTTTCACAGAGATCTTTCACATTCATAATTGATACCTGATCCTCTTTCCCCGCCGAGAGCAACTAGAATTGCTGAACAGCAATACCAATGTGCAGTAAGTGTGCCTCGCTGTCGAACAGAAAGTCCCAGGGGGTCCCTTGTTTCTCATACTGTGGGACTGTGGAACAGTCTCCCTGAGGATTTGCAATTGGATCCTTAAAAGTTCTAGCAAAGATACAACATATCACTACCCTAAAACAATTCTCCTTGTATTTCAACCATTAAATCACATTTTTATTTGTTAGTTTATTTTTTCTTCTCAAATAACTGCTCTCTTCTTTCTGTATATTATGTTACCTTCTGTTACTTCTTTCAAATTGTACACCATATTCTTTGGAAGCTTGAATTTCAAGCTAGTGGAACCTGAGGGCTTGTTCCATATGAGCAGGGTTCATGTTCTGAAAAACAATAATAATAATTGTTTTTCCTGTATGTTACCAGAATAACGACGGTGAACGTTGTGTATTCTTATGAGAGTTTTACTGAAAAAGTCTCCCTTTTATTACTTGTGTGACATTTTCCATGAATCCTAATAACTGATACATGACATTAATCTGCTTGCGTCGCACTGCGTTGGAGGCTGGCGTTTATTATCATGAAGATGATGCCATTATTACAACTGATTTTTTATCTGTTTTGCATACGTCAAGAAAAACACCCGTGATGAACTGTGACACCATGAATCACTCGAAATTTTTCTAGTTCGAATTCCCTCTTTATCTTATATCCGTCTCCTTCGCTGGAATACCATGAGAGCTAGTTGTTGGAGCACTCTTAGAAAGAAGAATACGAAATCAAAGCCAGATATAACGTCCGTGGTCATTGTAGTTGAGACGTACGATATGTTGCTATCAAGTAACTTTCACAGGATGACCCTCATGCAGACAGACGAAGATTTTTGAAGAGAAGTGAATAAGGCTTCTGCTTTCCATGTCATTTAACGCACAGAACAGTAACTGACTGAGATGCAAATTGGGAAGAAACATCATCAAGTCTATCCAAACTTTTGGCCCGTTGGACGTGGAGAGCTTCGACCTAAATTTGTCATTAATATCAAAAACTTCATATTAGATAAATAGGAAATGGTTTTATGAATGTTCGCACTATACAGACCTATTGCTTTTCGCTTCAATTCTGAGGAAAATAAATTATTTATTGTAATCACCTATACTCCTACCAAGTGGTTATAACTGCTTAAACTCTCCGCCTTTGTATATTAGTCTTTGATTATTGTCAATGACCTATTGAGCCACGATTTTGCTTTTTTATGTAAGTCCTCTCTCTCTCTCTCTCTCTCTCTCTCTCTCTCTAATTTCACTTCCCTATCATTACGCACTTTAACGAAGAAAAAACACGCAGGCGAACACATTTTTCGCTTGAATATAAAGCTTACTTACTAGTCAGTTGAATGTAAACTCAAAATAAAAAAGATTCTTTTTAATGAGGTAAAAAAAATACATTTTAATTTACCGAACCATTTAGAATATGGAATTCATCGATTAAGGATTTTTGTTACAAAGTAACAAATATATTTTCACCGATAGTTTACACCCACGCCAATTTTTCATGTTCGTTTTTCCTTTTTTTTATATTTGAGCGTAGGCTCTAAATTCCAATGTATGGCTTCACTGACGTACATATACGCTCCGCATATAACTCAGTGAACGCATCTGACTTTGATCCTTTAAATTCTGAAATAAAACTATTAACCTTTTTTAATGGGCCAATATTTGTCGTCGCTTTTATTGATGACATTAATCTTTCCAAGTTCTAAAAGATCTATTCGTGCAAGAATAACTAAATTTAACATTGTAAAGGAAATAAAAGCCAAATCAAATAATTATATGTAATAAATAAGCATTTTTCTTCCCTTTTTGTTTACTTGAAAACCATTTCCTGTTTCAGTACTGTTATGGCATTCAAAATATGACAGAAAAATTTTATATAAAGGAAAGAAGTGAAAATGTAATTAAAAGATGGTTAAAAATAAACACATTAAAATTCCATACTTTGACGCCCATTAGATTCTATTATATATATATATATATATATATATATATATATATATATATATATATATGTGTGTGTGTGTGTGTGTGTGTATTTATTAGCTGACCAACCTGGCGTTCCCCAGGAAAACTGTGAATGACAGTCTAAGTGTAGGGGAGGGCAAGGGAAAGGAGGATGAGGGGAGGGAATTGGGAAGGGGAGGGGAAGGGGGAGGTAGAAGGAGAGGAGTGGTTTGTGTTGACGGTCCGACTGGCAATTCTACTTTTTTTCACGCGATCGTTCACCCATCGCACAGACGTGGATGAACTGACATGTAACACTGTGGTGACTGTCCTTTTATCCAGAAATTACTGTATTGTCTGTCCCTTTTATCAAGATATTACTGTTCTGTCTGTCCTTTCATCCAGGTATCACTGTGATGATTGTCCCTTTTATCCATGTATTACTGTTCTGTCTGTCCCTTTTATCAAGGTGTTACTGTGCTGTCTGTCCCTTTTATCCAGGTATTAATGTAATCTGTCCATTTTATCCAGGTATTACTGTGTTGTCTGTCCCTTTTATCCAGGTATTACTGTGCTGTCTGTCCCTTTCATCCAGGTGTTACTGTGGTGTCTGTCCCTTTTATCCAGGTATAACTGTGCTGTCTGTCCCTTTTATCCAGGTATTACTGTGATGACTGTCCCTTTTATCCATGTATTACTGTGGAGACTGTCCCTTTTATCCACGTATTACTGTGGAGACTGTCCCTTTTATCCAGGTATTACTGTTCTGTCTGTTCCTTTAATCCAGGTATTACTGTGGTAACTGTTCATTTTGTCTAGATATTGCTGTGCTGTCTGTCCCCTTTAACATGGGTATTACTGCGTTGTCTGCCCCTTTTATCCAGGTATTAATGTGGTGACTGTCCCTTTTATCCAGTTATTACTGTGCTGACTGTCCCTTTTATCCAGATATTACTGTGGTTACCGTCCTTTTGTCCAGTTATTATTGTGCTGCCTGTCCCTTTCATCCAGATATTACTGTGGTGACTGTCCCTTTTATCCAGGTATTTCTGTGCTGTCTGTCACCTGTAACCCAATATTACTGCCCTGTCTGTCCCTATTATCCAGGTATTACTATGGTGACTGTCCCTTTTATCCAGATATTACTGTGGTAACTATCCCTTTTATCCAGATATTACTGTGCTGTCTGTCCCTTTTATCCAGGTATTGCTGTAGTGACTGTCCCTTTTATCCAGATATTACTGTGGTGACTGTCCCTTTTATCCAGATATTACTGTGGTAACTATCCCTTTTATCCAGATATTACTGTGCTGTCTGTCCCTTTTATCCAGGTATTGCTGTACTGACTGTCCCTTTTATCCAGATATTACTGTGGTGACTGTCCCTTTTATCAAGATATTGCTGTAGTGACTGTCCCTTTTATCCAGATATTACTGTGGTGACTGTCCCTTTTATCCAGGTATTGCTGTAGTGACTGTCCCTTTTATCCAGATATTACTGTGGTGACTGTCCCTTTTATCCAGGTATTACTGCGTGACTTCTTTTTGTCTAGATATTACCATGCTGTCTGTCCCCTTTACCCAGGTATTACTGTGCTGTCTGTCACCTTTAACCATGTATTACTGTACTGTCAGTCCCTTTTATCCAGTCTTACAGTGACGACTGTCCCTTTTATCCAGATATTATTGTGGTGACTGTCCTTTTTATCCAGATATTACTGTGCTGTAAGTCCCTTTTATCCAGATATTATTGTGGTGACTGAAAAGCATTTCCAATAATATTTTTGTATGGTCTCGAGTACATAAAATGAGGTATGAGAAACCCGCAGAGTTTATTTACCACATAAGTTGCAAAGGGAAGGGGGAAGGGGGATAGGGGAAAGGGAAGGGGCAGTGGTACGGGTTTAAACTTACCATATTATCTAAGTTGAGTTAAATGACGGCCACACGCCAAATTTTGTCTAGACTGGTCAACGGTTCGGATTTCTATAGTGCACAAACATATAAATTACCATACAAACAAGCATACCCACATTTCACTTTTATATATAAGATATATATATAGATATATATATATATATATATATATATATATATATATATGTATACACATATATATATATATATATATATATATATATATATATATATATATATATACATAATATATATATATATATATATATATATATATATATATATATATATATATATATATATATATATATATATATATATATATATATATATATATATATATATATATACGTGTGTATGTTTGTGTGTGTGTAATTCTAAAGGCTGGAAAATCTATCCTCACGAAAATGTATTGCCGATGTACCCTAATAAAATAAAATACAAGAAGTAGAAAGAGCACTCACAGCGGATCCCGGCTTTTGCTACTATGCGTTTTCCGTTGGGAAGTAAGAACTCATAATTTCATTCCGTCTTCTCTAATTCTGCTGCAAGACGACAGACCTCATGAAATTATTACTAGCAGTAAAGTAGCAGCTAAAAGCAAATTAATTTGTCTCGGGGATGCTGGGACATCATAACAAAGAACACCATACCCTCGTATGTAGCAGGCTTTTATTTTATGGGGTACTTTAGCGTCGAGACAGTATTCATTAACCGAAGAATTTCACCCTCGTATGCGGTCAAGTATCTTAGTGGATACCAAAATTTAGATTGCACCGAAGTTATGAAGCGTCAGGATTAGTAGTAAACGGGAAGGCAAACTATAAACTGATATAAAGCACAAGAAGATAGAAATTGTTAGAAACTTAGAAGTCAGATATTTCTGAAACAGTTTTTATAGTTTTGAAAATATAAATAATGATAAAAATCATGAAACAGAATATAATGCCAAGTCACATTCCATAAAAATCATTGCAACATAAACGAATTTTCGATATGACTTTAATCGGAACATAAAACAAGTAAAAATGCGCCGAAGTTTCTTCGGCGCAATCGAGTTTTCTGTACAGCGTATAATCAAGGCCACCGAAAATAGATATATTTTTCGGTAGTCTCGGTATAATGCTGCATGAGCCGCAGCCAATGAAACTTTAACCACAGACCGGTGGTGGCCTGTCCTATATCGTTGCCAGACGCACGAGCATTGCTAACTGTAACCTTATATAAAAATCAAACTACTGACGCCAGAGAGCTGCAATTTGGTATGTTTGATGATTGGAGGGTGGATGATCAACGTACCAATTTGCAGCCCTCTAGCCTCAGTACTTTTTTAAGATCCGAGGGCGGACAGAAAAGTGCGGGCGGACTGACAAAGCCAGCACAATAGTTTTTTACAGAAAACTAAAAATTTAAAAGTAATATCAATGCATATATTAATATCTGCATTATATTTGAATACTTGCTGCTTACCATGCCTTCAAAATCTTGATAAGGATAATGATGTTAATACTTTCCCGGCATAATGTAAAATCTAAGTCGCGGTTAGATTCAAACTTCATGAATTAAGGTACAGATAGCTGTGGAAAATCCATAACATTTCCCTACTTCAAAACCTCCGTGAAACAACCAGGGTTTTATCCAGTGAGAAGAGAGTATGTCTCCAGTATAATCGTCTTTTTCCTGATTACCAGCATTGGTATCCTTGGCTAAATACCCCACTTTGCTAAATTTACGTAGTTAATGGGGGAAATAGGGATCTCAGGCATAAATTTGGGGAATTCTATTACAAAAAATAGCAATACTTCATCCCAGCATTGAAGAGATTTAATCATCTTCAAGTTAAAAGTTCTGATTTTTTCATTCTCTTTTACTTAACGTATTGCGAGGATAAGTTGTTTTTGTGCTAAACAGAACACGGAGAAAACTTTCGTTATCTCATATTCAAGATCAGTACTTATATTTTTGGTAAATTAGAATTATATAAATGCATCTTGATAAAATCAATGTTAAATACACTTCATTTATATATCATTTCTACAGAAAGTAAAAAAAATCACCTCATATCTTCTATAAAAAAGGCCAGAGGTTTATAAACAAACTTTAGGATATATTCATATGCAAGTGTTTTGCACATGAGGCACATATAACCTCTAAAATTTCCAGTTTTTATATACAAGGCTGAAATTTTGAAGGAATAAAGAAAAACTGGGACTCTGAAAATAAGTTTAATTCTTATTTTCAAAGTGAAGGAAACAGGTGCTGTATGAATTCAGCAGCCCTATGACGAGAAACATCAGCACCCGTAGGGGATGCATGTAAGCTTGACCAGGGTCGTTTGCAAATTTTGAACAGGAGCTGGTATGAACTCCTCTCAATAAGAATAAGATTGAATAACGATAACTGTCTTTTTGATGAGAAATATCATCGCCTTTAGGCGACCAAGGGAACGTGGTATGAGGCTAGTTTACAAATCTGAATTTACAGGAGACGTGAATGTCTCTTAAATAGCTACACTGGGCACAAAATACCTGCTAGCCACTGTGACTCTCTTCAAAACCAGAAGATTCATGAACATGCATTTAACTGTGAAATCTAAGCTGTGAAGTAGATGTCCATTTTTAACCTGGTCCTATTTTTAAGGAATTTTTTAACAGTTACCTAAAAACCGAGCTGAAATTCCATTGTACATCTAGTGTACCCATGAAGGTGGCCATGAGTTTATGGGTGAAACAGTTGTCTACTTAAGAATAAAACTGAGCAGCAGAGTAAGAGCCTCTTGTTTTCTGTTAAAAACTTTAGCCTTGGAGATAAGAAGTATTGGAAATTGCAGAAGTGTTAGCAGAGAGTCTCTGGTTGCACATGTACTGTAGATAAGTAATCAATGAAAATAAAGACTTTATGATATATATATATATATATATATATATATATATATATATATATATATATATATATATATATATATATATATATATATACTGTATATATATATGTGTGTTCATATATATATATATATATATATATATATATATATATATATATATATATATATGTGTGTGTGTGTGTGTGTACATATATATATATATATAATATATATATATATATATATATATATATATATATATATATCGAGAGAGAGAGAGAGAGAGAGAGAGAGAGAGAGAGAGAGAGAGAGAGAGAGAGAGAGAGAGAGAGAGAGAGAGAGAGCTGATTTAATTCAATTCGATCTCATTTTTCGTCCGGCAATAACCGCGTCTTAATCCGTCGATTCGCAAACTAATCAAGGCTGGGAGAACTAAAGCAATTCATGGGCTCTCCGAAGCGGAGGAGAAGGAAGACATTTCGAATGTCGAAATCCTCCGATTCATTCCCTGCCGCCTCTCCCATAACCATCTCCTTCCACCAGTGACTGCAGGATTAAAGGCCGCAGCTGCATTGTTATCAGGTTGTAAGGCGTGAGAGGATATGACCGTTCCGCAATCACTTCAGATCTCGGGGGTCGATTTGATTATTCAGCGTTGGAATGGTGCATGATTTCCTCGCTCAGCTTTAATTTTATGAACATGGAGGTCTACTCAGTAAATGGATGATTTTATAGACTTATAGTAAAAGTTCAGAGTTTTTACAACGAACCGCCTTTTTTTTAAGAGTGGCCAAAATAGAACTTGAATAGAATGGTAGCGGGCCATGCTTATCTAGCATGGCAACAGAATCTAACGCGTATAACGACACGTCCTACGACAAAGAGATTGATTATAAACAAAACAAGTCGTTCCAAAAATATGTTGTAATGTATCCTTAGGAATGTATTCATGGGAACGATCTCAGTGTGAAATAGATGCTAAGATAACCAGTCTGAAAACGTTTCCCTGTTTCTTTATGAAACATTGATATTTATATAGAAATTCGGTTATCTTTTATTTACAAAAGCATATTCTTGTGTATGCGTTTCTTATTTTAGTTATCATCGTCAACCAAATTTAAAGATTTAAAATAGAATATGTAGCCAGGAAAGCTATGAACTAATCATTTGTATCCAGACTGGGATGTTTTCAACGTAAGGGGGTTATAAATATAGAAAATACAGCGAAGAATTGCTGGAGGAAAAGAATGAAACACTAATAAATTATGGGTAACATGCATAAACAAGTAAAAAATCCTCCGAAGTTTCTTCGGCACAATTGAGTTTTCTGTAGAGCTTACGAGTATAATGCTGTATGAAACTCTCAGCCATGGCCCATGGAACTCCCAGCCACGGCCCGGTGGTGGCTTGTGTTGATTGTACCTATATCGGGGCCAACCACACGGTCATGGCTAACTTTAACCTTAAACAAAATAAAAATTACCGAGGCTAGAGGGCTGCAATTTGATGTGTTTAATGGTTGGAACGTGGATGATCAACACACCAATTTGCAGCTCTCTAGCCTCAGTAGCTTTTAAGATCTGAGGGCGGACAGAAAAAGTGAGGACGAACAAATAGCTTCTCAATAGTTTATTTTTACAGAAAACTAAAAAGAGCTAGGTTGAAGAAGATTCCTGATGAAGCTGGATCGATGAAATGAATCCAAAGAGGATTTCAAGAACAAAGGAAATGAGTTTGTTCTTATGAACACGTAGACATCATTAGAGAGCATGCCAAAAGCTTCCGTGCTAAATGCAAAGAGATAACCAGAGAAATTCTAATATCCACTATTCAGAAAAATTATCTAGTTATGATGATGCATTTCTAATACCTTTTCACTATCGCTGTCGCTTTGCCTTTTTTTATTAGTAATTATGGTTTATGCAGAATGCATTTAATGAGCAACTCCAGAAATATAGAAAATCATTCCCTGCTTATTTTGTCATGGGATCATGGCTGATGGCTCAGTGGTTTAAGTTGCTATCGATCGCTATTTCCAAAGCAGGCATCGATTCGAATCCTCCCCTGACGAAACACTTATCATTTATAAGTCACCTTCCGTGGAGTTATATATATATATATATATATATATATATATATATATATATATATATAACCAGTATATGTGTGTGTGTGTGTGTGTGTGTGTGTGTGTCTCAGTGTAAATGCGTTCAGACATCAAGACCAAATAACCTCAGAAATGAGATATGTCTAGTGGATTTGTATGTATGATGAATGGAAGCACCTGGCAGACAAGTGAACCTGAGAATTTTGCTTTGATACAGGGATGCAGTGACTTTTCCATTCAGCCGTTAAGAGATATAACTTGATTCCGACTCCACTTTACATATTCCACAACAACAGTTTAGTGGTAAAAAGTTTTACCGCTTTGCTATTTATGATTGTTGTGTTATTACTTCAGTCTTGAATATTGTATGCTTCTCCTTACAACCTAAACTTCGTAGTATAAAGTTCACCCTTACCATGAGAGATAATTACACGAATGAGAATAAATATAAATACCTCTACCCTGGCCAGGGTTCTGAACTTTCGCTTTTTTTTTTTTTTTTATAAAGAAATGGTGGTCGACAAGAGAGGTATCAGTTGATTTTGATTCCGCTGTATTCTAAACATGAGTCGTAACCCACCAACTCGACCGTGACTGCAAAGTGTAGAGTTTGTAACACGTTTTATTCCTTATGGCTGTGTTCTTATTTCACGTGAGTTTTGTGCAACTCACATTTTAGTCAAAGCATACCATCAATATTGAATTCACTTTCACTGAGGTTAACTTAATACCAATGAGAATTAAATTATATATGATAAATGCATCCACCTCAGCCAGGATACGACTCTATGCTTTTTAGGCTTGATACAGAGAGATACAAATGATTTTTACTCTGCTGTTTTTGTTCCACTCTAATGAAGGTTCTGTATTTGAAATTTTGAAATTCCACATCAAACCATTTTTAGTGGGTCCGCTGGTATAGTGGTTAGCCCCGTGGCATGCCACTCAGAAGTCGTGGGTTGAAGCTTGAATTTCAAGTCAACGGCCCTGTGTGTTCGTTCCATTTGAAAAGGTTTCATCTACTGAAATAATAATAATAATAATAATAATAATAATAATAATAATAATAATAATAATAATAATAATAATAATAATAATAATAATAATACGATATTTTAGTGTTGGGTTTGTAACATTTGCTGTATTTAATAGTTTCTATTCATAATTAACACCTGATCATTTTGTATCAAGAAAAAATATCCTTAGTATCGAATCCATTACACGTTTGAAATAACTCCCCCCCTAGGGAATTACATATGATAATTGCACCTCCACTGCCTACAATTCGAAACGATGCCTTTTGGGTTCGGTGCAGATAAGAAACTGGCTTATCTATCCAGCCATCAAGAGATATAAAAGTTGAATTTGGTCTCGTCTGCTATATTCCTGTCGAATTCAGATTCATTACTTAGAATCGAGTTCACACAATAGACAAAATTATGGAACTATCTTAGAGTGTGATGAAGAGATTACACCTTTCAAAGGTTGACGATGGGGTCCCAATATCACTAATTTTTATATAATTATACGATGACATTTTGTACTAACCCACTGCCTTGAATTACAATATAGAAATCTAAATTAACCCATAAATGTAGATTTTTTAAAATAGAAAATACTTCCGCTTGCTCAGGAAGCATAAAGAAAAAAAATATTCATTTAATCCCCACATTTCAAATATGATAATAACAGGAATTACCCCGTTATGAGCGCTCTTATTACACCACTCTTATTTCACCTAATGGTAATGATACACAATCATGAACTCTCATCTCAAGGATTATTTGCTCCATTAACAGTTAATGAGGTCGCTCATAATAACGTGCGAGCGTCTCCACTTCCCCGGCAGCAAGATCACATGGAAATCCTCCTGATGGTTTATCTTTCATACTCATACGATCAGATATATACATATATATATATATATATATATATATATATATATATATATATATATATATATATATATATATATATACTATGTATATATCTGATCGTATATATGTATATATATATATATATATATATATATATATATATATATATATATATATATATGTGTGTGTGTGTGTATATAAATATAAAAAACATATATTTAGACGTCTACATATATATATATATATATATATATATATATATATATATATATAAAACATATATTTAGATTATATATATATATATATATATATATATACATATACTGTATATATATATTTGTATAAATATATATATATATATAAATATATATATATATATATATATATATATATATATATATATATCCCAAGTGGGAGAGGGACAAGCATGTTGATATCATGACTTTATTAAAATTCCCGACGTTTCTGGACCACAAGTCCCATTTTCAAGGCTAAAAAGACAAACAAATTTACAGTCATTAAAATGACTCGGACAAAAACGAAAATTAGAAATTGCAATTCTCATAAAATGATTAAAACTGTTAAACAAACACTGAAATACAGGACAGAAGGCACACCTGTATTCAAGAAGAAAGACGGACAGTCGAGTGACAACGAAGAGCAACTTGGCGTTCCAGAACACTTAGGACAGGTGTAGTTAGAGGCGTGGCAGAGGACTGGGAATTTAACTCCGGAACAATCTGCTTAATAAACAATGATTCCAGAACCGTTAAATGTTGGTCATTCGAGGCTTTTTTAATTTTAAGTTAAATTCATTATCGACCCTATTGCACAAGGTTTTTAGTTTAACTTCTAACTGGATCTCTTTCCAAAAGTATTTTGTTGACAACTGCTTCCCGAGCCAAGCTTTTCCTTAGGAACGTTAACAAATTTTTAAACAAAGTTTTCATGCCAAATTTTGCTGTACCTACTGTTCCAAAACCACCATTTTCTCCCAGTCTTCCTCTAACACTTAAAAAGTCTTTTTCATGAAGAATTATACAAGGTCATCATCAATCGCCATATTCTAGCTATTAACTTAAAGCTAATACCAAGAAACCTTTTAACGATTGGCCCTCTGTTTAAGTACAAAGAAAAGCTAACCTCACTAATGACCTCCGGTGTAATATACAAATTCACTGCCCCAGATGTCACCTGGGGACATACGCCGGCTGCACACGGAGGTTGCAGAAGGTGAGCATAGAGTCCCATCGTGGTGTTAGCTACAGAACAGGGGTTAAACTATCGAACCCAGAAATCTCTAGCATACGTGACCATGTGTTTAAATGTAAACATAAAATAAAATATGATGATTTTGAAATATGGCGTAGAGCCTCGAATGACCAACTTTTAACGGTTCTGGAATCGTTATTTATTAAGCAGATTGTTCCGGAGTTAAATTCCCAGTCCTCTGCCACGCCTCTATGCCTATCGTGAGTGCTCCTGGAACCCCAAGTTGCCCTTCGTTGTCACTCGACTGTCTGTCTTTCTTCTTGAATATAGGTGTGCCTTCTATTCTGCATTTCAATGTTCGTTTATCAGTTTTAATCATTTTATGAGAATTGCAATTTCTAATTTTCGTTTTTGTCCGAGTCATTTTAATGATTGTAAATTTGTTTGTCTTTTTAGCTTTGAAAATAGGACTTGTGGTCCAGAAACGTCGGCAATTTTATTAGTCACGATATTACCATGCCTGTCCCTCTCCCACTTCGTATCTTGATCGAGTTTTTAGTAGCTACCCGCTTCCTGTATTATAAACAGTATATATATATATATATATATATATATATATATATATATATATATATATATATATATATATATACATATATATATGTATATATATATATATATACATATATATATATATATATATATACATATATATATATATATACATATACATATACATATATATATATATATATATATATATATATATATATATAGCATATATATATATATAGCAAAAGCATATGGGATCATTTTTGTTATTTCTTCACAGTTGCGTAATAACTGTTCAAAATGGACGCCTGGCACATGAATGAAAATACCAAGTTCTAAAGTTAGGTAAGTTAGGGGCGATCGGGGGTAAGCGTGGGTGAACCTTTGAGGGGAGCAAGGTCTGTGACGTCTTCATGGAACCAATTCAGTATCCCGCAATTGAGAATGTTCATTGTATCATCCATATACAATGCTCATTGGATTCAAATAAATGTTTAATAATACCATTAGTTTTCTCATAAAATATGGATCTAATTAACAATACTGGTAACTCAGGAATTGATTTTCTATCACCTCTGCCTATTATACCTGGCAATGAATTATCTCCTGTTGATTATCTGACAGAGGATATGGATATTTTGGAATTATTGCCACCGAAATACTCTAATTGCCGTTCTCTGCTGCATCCTAAAGGTGCTAATTATCAGGCCCGTCTAAACGTTAAGTGAAGTCATTTCCTTTTCCTTCTGCATCGCAATTGCCTGGAGCAGAGAACGCAATTGCAGGAAGACTCTGTTCACGCTGTAGTGATTCATCGTCGTTATTATGGGAGTGAGAGTGTTTATTAAGCAAAGAATGCAATATACCACCTGCTATGACCTTTGTTATCTACGCTGTATTCAGATCTCATAAGAGAGCTGTCTTTCCGTAAAAGACGTGATATAACTCTGTGCTTCACTTCCTGTCAATGTACTTGATAGTAGGTTCCCATCTGTTATAAACAAGCAAGGAAATTCTTGAGCCATCTTGATTTAATTTGTATTTTTATATATATGATATACTGAATTTGCCTTTTTCCATTTTTATCAATTTAGGCAAAGATTGTGAGGAAACCATCAATCCCTTCTGAAAAGA
The DNA here is from genome assembly GCF_040412425.1 of Macrobrachium rosenbergii. Taxonomy (NCBI): domain Eukaryota; kingdom Metazoa; phylum Arthropoda; class Malacostraca; order Decapoda; family Palaemonidae; genus Macrobrachium; species Macrobrachium rosenbergii. Next base: position 28,845,521 of record NC_089795.1, read on the forward strand.
GTAAGACCTTTATTTCTTTTCAGTTCCATTGATTTTGCCATTTGCAGCATGCATCTAAGAATTTCATCTCGTTTTGTCAAGTTCAGTCCTATTCATTCATGGATATTTTTTCCGTATACGATACCAGGAATCTGCGAGTGAAATTAATTGACTCGTGCCCTCCCAATCTTTATCTTGAAATAATCCTTTGTTTCCATAATATTTTTAGTGATTCCGCAATTGCTTCCGAGATTAGTTGCACAGCTAGCTTAACATTCATACGCTGAAGGCCATGAACATGTATATGCTTCTCTAATAGTTTACTTGATGTTTTTAGTTCGCTTCAGCTTCTCTGTAAGTTCTCTCATGGATCCGGTTTTGACAAAATTCCCGTCACTTAATTGAAATCCATGATCAAGAAATAATTCCTTATTAGCTTCATTGCGTGTGAAGCTTCAGCAAAGACACATATATTGCGATCAGAGGCAGCTGGATTTGCAAATGCAGAATAATACAAACTAATGACAAAAGTATTCCACTTCCACCTCGTAACATTTATAGAGCTCAATTCATTTACCACAGCCGCTACAGGAAATTCTGCTGCCTCTATCTCCGTAATCATATCAGTAAGATATGAAGTTGTCATGCCTGTCTCAAAGTCAAAAAATACAAATTGCTTCCATGATTAGCAAAGCCTTGCCATAACACGCTGGACTTCACTTTTCGGAGCGTAAAAGTACTGGGACTTTTATCAGAATTCCATTGCCTCTGATTTATGTTTCAGTAATTTGATAACTGGCCTTAAATCTCTGGTTTTATATCTAATGTTGAAAAAGAAGGGGAAATGAAATGTACGGTTTTATGCTTCTCGCTTTTTACCTTTATTAGCAAAACATCCACGCACAGCTCAATTAATGAGCCGTTTTGTAAACACGTACAGATAAAGATATCTTTACAATTGAATGTTTTGCAAACAACATTTAACAACAGGTAACAGGAACACGGAAGAGCTTCATAATGAACACCCACTTGTTTGTGAGCAAATGGTTGATCTTTCCGTAAACAGTGGCTGAAGACTCTGACGTCATAATCCGACCTAAGGTTGCCCAACGCAGTAGCGGCACGTTTTGGGTCGCTGGTGGTTTGACCTATTATACTTAAACCTTGGAAAATACTATTTCGTGCTAATAATAGTAAAACAAACTTCGCCAGTAAAATTGTTTTACAACGTAAAACGAGAGTATATCTTAAGCAAAGATAGAGCTCTTTTGGGAAAATTGCTCTGTGCACTAGCGCAAATTAATGTCGAGTAGTGGCGTAACTAGCCTGAGTGGCGCCCGGGACGGACTCTGAAAATTAGACGCACGTTTTAGGCTTAGCATCTCAATCATTTAATTTATTTCATAAAGCTAAAACAAAAACAACACAGCAGATTTACAACGGAGCCCTACGAGCTTTATTAGAAGTGAATTCGCTAATAACAACATCAAAGTCCAACTGGTTAGTGATTTAATGCTCTATATACAATATTGCGAGGTTCGACAATCTGGGCTGACCCATAGTTGATCTTAGATAGTCGACGTTGCGCGACCCAGGAGGAGAAAAAGACCAGTTTTACCGTAGTCAAAAATCGCTTACTGTCTAACAGCAGAGTCGACAATCGTTGCTCATTGTTCCAACCAGACGCAATAAGCTAGAAAATCTAGAATTATGCCAGACCAGACCTGCTCAAAAGATGCCAGCGTGGCCCCCGCCCCGACAGTAACCCCCAGATAGTAACCCCCTCGACAGTACCGCTCCCCGCCCCCCTTACTTACGCCACCGATGTCGAGGAATCGTTGTGATGCCTACATAATCGATAACTTGTTTTATATAGACAACAATAAAGGCAATAAGAAATCTATTAAGCAAAGTACTGAATTTGGGTGTTGAAAAATCTCTTCTCATTCAGGAAATCTTGTTCAGTTTTCAGGCTACCAACAACACTGACATTTGTACAAATACATATGAAAGAAACTTGTAATTTTTTTTTAAAAGAATGAACGAGCATCTTGGCTTCAGAATATATTTTTCTTCCCCCCCAACACCATTCTCAGTCTTAAACAAGAAAACCTCAAGGAAAGATTTAGCTATAAAAATTGAAGGACGTTTCTCGGAAATGAAGAACTTAATACGTGATATTTTAGGTATTAACTTATGCAATGTTTATGATCCATTCATTTTCCGATTGCATTCGTTGCATATTTCTGGACTAGAACACGCAATCTATGGGCGACTTGTTCTAATGGCATTATTTGCGTGTTTTCGTGTTATACCGTTTCAAATGGCATTGGCTCAATATCAAACATATTTAGAATTTGGTCTCTATTCCGTTTAAGGTGAAAACAGCACGAGACTAAGGTACTGCGAAATCTCCCATGAGAAGATCATAAACGATCTAAAAATATCCAGGTTAAAATTTTTCACCAAACTGACGTGTAATAGACTCGAAACATTTGGGATATGCGAGACACAATTTCTTTTAGCGCCTTTTGAAAATATTCGGGAATGGAGAGCGGCCGGCGCAACGTGTATTCCCTCAGAAGGCATTGTCCCTCTAATACTGCCGCCATTTAAAAGACCTCTTTCGAAATACGAGGCAGATCCCACCGCTTTCATCGTTTCCATCATCCTTACAAATATCCGGCTCATCACACTCATTGCCTCCATTTACTCTCGGAGCCTTACTCTTGCTGACAATCCATGTCAACCCGTTGCACTCAAGGGACGATAAACTTAGAGATAACTTTTACATGCAACCCAGTATATATGCATGATATATATATATATATATATATATATATAATATTTATATACATATATATATATATATATATATATACGGTATTATATGTGTATGTATGTATATATATATATATATATATATATATATATATATATATATATATATATATATATATATATATATATATATATATATATATATATATTACGTGGGTCGATCAGTTATTGCTCTACCTAAGACCCATGTAAAGCTCTAATGGACAGGTAGTGAAATGGGTAAGATCGCCAGCTGGAAACTAGGATTACAAATTGAAGGTTTACTATACAACCACGTGGATTAATTAAGTAAACTTATTGAAAACTAGTTCCAACAAAAAGTAAAAATGAAAAGGAAATGGATTATTTACTGGAGCTAACCGCAGCTCAAAATATTAGTCCTAATCAGGATGGATACTTCAGTGCTGAAAGAAATGATTGCATCATCAGATTTAATAAGCCTCTTCAACCGCTATTATAAGGCAGCTGAATTCAGTGAATGTTGAGCTGGGGCTTCTTGGCACTGACGATGCAGATTCTTCTCAAAGCAAGAGGGAATTTCCAGGCTCAAGTTATATACACAAGTCTGGAAAATAAGTATCCAGATATCAATCTTGCACTAAAGGAGCTCTCACTAGTAATTAAATAATCACAAGGGGTGAATCTTAACGCCATGAAGGATAAGATATGTTATTTCACTAGACAACAATGAATGCACTTAATATATGACTTCATAAAGGGAATAAGCTTTATTAGGGGTTCTTAGTTAGGGACTTTTAAAGAGATGAAAATTTTAACAAAAAAGTGAGAGATTCAGTTGAAGAGGAAGAAAACTGGGAGTAATTGTCACAATCCAACTTACCACTGGGTTAAATAATGCAGGAATCAGTTGCATTAAGCTTCCTTGGTCCGCTAGGAATAACAATCGTCCCACATAGTGGAGACAAAGGGGAAGAAACAAAGAATGCTTAGAGAAAGCACTAAACGCATTCGTTTGCTATGTTAGCTGAGCTGAGAGCCTCCGATGTCTGGTTTACTTGGGTCGCTTGAATTGTTTGAGGCTCCTCCCCAAAACGTACTTTGGACAACGGATGTGGGTATTATCTGAAAAATGACAAAGACTCACCAGTACAAAGGTCGAAGAAAAGAGGGTTTTAAGGACAGTATATCTAAGGTCTGGCCTAGCAAAACCGTACCCCCTCTATGAAGTTTATGAGTTTAGAACTCCCACCCTTTGGTCAGTTGGCGAATTAGTTTGAAAACAACTCCTACTTCTTCCCGTTCTCCTCTTTCTCATGCGAGAAATCTACGTGTGTTCCTAGCTTCAAGAGAAAATTAGTATTATTAGTCCACTAAGAGGAAAGGAAGAGAGGTCAACAACAATATTCAAAAATATATATGTATATATATATATATATATATATATATATATATATATATATATATATATATACATACATATATATATATATATATATATATATATATATATATATATATATATATATATATACATACATATATATATATATATATATATATATATATATATATATATATATATATATATATATACATATATACACACACACACACACATATATATATATATATATATATATATATATATATATATATATATATATATATATATATATATATATATATATATATACAATATATATATTATCGTGGCACTGTATGTATAGTGAAACTTCTCTTGCTGGTGCTTTGTATGGTGACAATCCTGTTGCTGGCAGCTCGTGTAATAACTCTTCTGTTCCTGGTTGTCCATACAGTCGCACTCCTACTGCTAACACTTCGTATGTGGACCTTACTGTTCCTGGTACTCCGTATGGGGTCACTGCTGTCTGTTTGGCAGCCCTGTGATGACATCCCAGTTTCCGACATTCCAGAGAGAGAGGAGGTGGATGGTCTTACGTTGTAGTAATCAAGACATGCTTTTAAAACTTTCATGTTTTCTGGGACAAGGAAACGGCATAATACAGTATGAGCGCGGCAAGTGAAAGGACATGCACTACAAAATTTCATGTTGCATCGGGCCTTGATGTACAAACAAACACTGCATCCTGATATGGCAAACACGACTGAAATACTGTAGCGGTTCACACCAGGAGTCTTCCCGGGAGCGATCAGGTTGAAAATAGAACCGCCTTTATTGCCTTTTTCACCAGCGACATCTTCGTTCAAGGACCTTAGAAACAGGAGTCGAGGAGCAAAATTTCAGTGAGAAACAGGATTATTTGGTGAATACTTGCGACGAGTATACATACGTATTTACATACATGCATACATACAAATATATATACAGTATGTATATATATATATATATATATATATATATATATATATATAGAGAGAGAGAGAGAGAGAGAGAGAGAGAGAGAGAGAGGAGGTGGGGTGTGGAGACATCGCACCTCAGCAAGCGTTGAGGTATAACCGTAGGTGACGCTGTCACCCGTTCACAGCTGGAAGCCCAGTGCTCTATCCGTGAGTGTGTCTGTGTGCACAAACGTCTTTTTGTTTTTAAATGAACATGACATCCGTCAGGCAATATTTTAGAAGTGGATGTGAGCTTTGTGAATGAGACCATTGCAAATTTGCAAAAGGACATCATTAAAAAAATTTAATTTAACAGACTAGGCTATAATCGGGATTTTTCAGAGCAGTTTTCGAACAGACAAAAAAAAATGACCTAAGTAGCATAAGGAAGAAGATCCTTGTAATAAAATATGTAAGATTCAGCACCGAACATTCTGGAACAAATATGAAAAAAACAAGTGGCAACGGGGGTAATGAACTGAGGACTTTTGTGGAATATGAACAACCTTTTAAAAACGACAGTCATTTGTCCTTTCATGTAATGTTTAATCATGCCCTCAGTATGATAAAAGTTACTTCATTTACCGATTCGTTGTTCTGTCAACGAGGTGACGAGAGAGAGAGAGAGAGAGAGAGAGAGAGAGAGAGAGAGAGAGAGAGAGAGAGAGGGAAATTAATATCATATTCGCATTCTTCACGTAATCTTTTATTCTAATAATTCTGAATTGTATTTCATTTGATTAATAAGTATATTTCATGTATTTTTCTTACATATTTCCTCTATCAAACTCAATAACTTATGATTTTACAAACTTTCCGAAACCAACTGAATGCACATTCTATCACCATTTTCAGACTATAAAAACTTTTCTAACTAAAATATTATTTCTTTTTTATCACTTTACGGACATGAAAGTGAACGAAGAGTTTCATTTAATTTTTTTAAGCCAAAAAGGGATATGAAGTATACTAAATAGATGTTGCTCTCTTTCGGTTTAAACATTCAGTAGCTTCACCTAGCTGAGGTAGCGCCTTAAAAATAGAACGGTCCCTGCCAAATTCATACTTCCACTGCTAAACTGTGAATGAATCCCCATATGATAAAATTTCCATAACTGGAAATTTTATCATAAGTTGCATTGCACTTCCTCATCCTTGGGGTCTTTCCTTTCTGTTACATCTTTTACCTTTTTCTATCTCTTTCTAGGTATCTCCCTCTTGTTTCCCATTAACACTCCTGTATTATATGCATTCTTCCACCCAATCTTTCCCTACGACCGAATCAGCTTAAATAATCTATGCTAACATTTTCGCAACTTATAATTATCTACGCATTTCTCGCCATATCATACTTTTTTACGTCGTATATATCGCATTAATACTTCATCTCAGTAGCCTTAACAACTTCCCTTTCATTCGCATTCATCATTTCAAAAAATCCTTTCGTATATACATTCCTACCTTGTCTTCCGTAGACAATTCAGGCCTCTTATGAATCTTATACATATATATTCCACTATGTTTGTTGTTTTGTCTGTTATGTGGCTCACCTCTTCTTCTCATCCTGTCATTATCCTGTTATATTTATTACTATATATTCATTTATATATTCTCAACATTGACATCCATCTTTCCATCTACATGGATTGTATGTATGCATATATGAATGCTTATATATATATATATATATATATATATATATATATATATATATATATATATATATATATATATATATATATAGAAATCATCAACACACAATCACGTGTGGAACAGAAATAAATTTCTGACTCACTTCCAACCAGGTCACAAGGGGCGTTATCCGCACTGGGCCATACAAGTCTAAAGAAGTTGGAACCGGAACTGCAAAATTACCTGGGCAAGCTAACTGCTTGCATACCAGCGAGTTTCCCCAACTTCCCAACTCAGCTCCCAATAGACAGCATTTCATTCGGGTGAATAAGATAGAAATCGAACAGAAATAAATTTCTGACTCAGGGGATCTCTCTCAGGTGGAAAGCAGGGCGTTATCCACTGCCCACTTACAAGTCTAAAAAAGTTGGAACCTGGAGCAACTGCACCCAATGGGTGCCCAGGTAATTCAT
>NC_089795.1:28857767-28892767 GCF_040412425.1 Macrobrachium rosenbergii
AAATAGAAATTTTGACCTTTAAGAATTCATAACCCTTAAAGTGGCAGGTAGGTAATTCAGCTCATTGTTTTAAACTTTATCCTCGCTTTTTTTTAATATACTCTAAACAATTTTAAATCTTATCACCATAAAATGTTTAAATCTCGACGCCGTGTGCCATGAGGCGTCATAGCCGAGCCAGGGGTCAAGGATAGCTACTGAATTTTAAGCAGCCTCGACCGAGGTTTGGAAAAGAAAATGATTACGGGACAGAGATTTTTAACGCCGGAGAAAGTTTTTCTCGCTGGGTATCATATTTCGAAGAAGAATTACTATTGGAGCTGATTCGTCGTGGACAACAGAATTTCATTCCGTTGTCTATTAATAAAAATAAGCGTAAAGAAATGCGAATGCCGATGTTTCGTCTGTTGCAGAGAACGTCCCTAACTTTAGTAAATGTAGTGAGACAAATCGTTCCGATTTTAAAAGCATCATAATTCATGGGTCTGGTATTACCTTCGGTTTGGTAAACTAGGCACGTTCGTTGTCTTTGCAAACCACTCGAATTCTAACGAATGTCACGAGCCCAAGGATTCTTAAGGTCAAATTCTGCGACCTAAATAAAACTCATCCTTAAGCTGTTTGGCAATGTTTATTTGTTACCAAGGACCAGTCACATGTGCATATTCTATCTACCTGCCTTTATCTGCGTGCGATTAATACAACTAATTCCACTGACTGATTAACCATCTCTATAATTTGCCTGTAAACTTATTTTTTATTATTTTCTGTTTGCAGCCAAACTGAAAAAAAATTGCAAATTGCTTATGTATCGTTCAAAAATTAAGCAAGTACTTTCCTTTTTTACACAGTGTGTATCGTTCTCTGGGAGAGTTACTCAATTTTATCATCGCTAGTAAACAAATATTCAAATGAAATTTATGTTCAAGTTTTATTTGATAAGTTATAAGGAAAAAAGTCCCAGTTTTCTTTATAAAACTAGAAGCCCACCTATTTTTGCTCAACTTGAGAAAATGCAACATCTCATTCTCATAAAAGTTTAAACACTTTATAAAATTTCACATTTTCAACGATATTCCTGTTCCCCAAAACGGCACAGCTTTCCGATTTCCTAGGGCAATATAAGGAATGAGTTTGCCACCGGAAGATACTGATACATATTTACATATAGGTGAAGTGGTAGGCGGTAGGCCGGGAGAATTTCAAGAACCTACAAAACGCAAGCCGAACGCTGCACCACACAGCCAAAAGACCTACTTTGACTGATAACCCTAACGTTAATAATTCTTAATCTGAAAAGCACACAGGCTTCAAAAATATCTACTCATAAAAAATCAAAATCTTAACCTCGGAAAAGTTTTAAATCTTCTCCTTGGCTGCCGTTAGGCATCAGAGGCGAGTCGGGGGTCAAGTATGGCCCTTGAATTTTAAGCAGCCCTGGACGAGGTCTGGAAAGGAAAATTATTATAGAACAGATATTTCTAACAGAGAGCGGCGGCTTCAAGTTGCGTATCATATCTCGGAAGAATGATGGCCAAATCGCTGATCCAGCGAAGGTAAAAGAAATTCATTTTGTTACCAAAAGGTAAAGTAGTAGCAAAATTGGAGAGTGGTATAGCCTAAAATATTATGAGATCGGTATCTCACTTTTTACATTAATTTTATTATTTTTACGTTTATAATACAAGCTTTTATTGTCTTAAATACCTAACGTTTCATTTTAATTCCTGAAAGCTCTGGGATTTTCGTACATCTTACCATAAACTGGAGTGGAGCCGAACTGTTTTTCAAAAGTAGCTACCTAAGCAAAAGGAAGATTCTGGAATCCGAAACCATCAGTCAGATTGACATTACGAATCTGTCAGGAGGACGCTGGAAATCAGATCTCATCGACGAGTTAATCTTAAAATCTTTTCTCAAGCAAACATTTCGGCGGATACGCCCACCAGACGCGAGAAAGTTGGGTGCCAACGAAGTCTTAAAACATAACGGACTGACCTCTTTCCATCTCAGGTCAACCAGTTTCTACATACCACCAACGTCATATTGCCACACTTGCACATGCCACATAAATACTCTTTGTCATGTACCAACTTTCCACATTCACTAGTGAACTGGAATACAAATGTTTGTTATTCGAAGTATATCGCTTTTTTCATATAAACAGTGTTTCATAGGGTCTTTAATATATATACAGTATATATATATATATATATATATATATATATATATATATATATATATATATATATATATATATATATATATGTGTGTGTGTGTGTGTATATATACATATATACAATATATATATATACAGTATATATAATATATATATGTATATGTATGTATGAATATATACATACATACAATATATACAGTATATATATATGTATGTTTATATATACTGTATATACCGTATGTATAGACATACAAATATACATATATATATGTGCGTGTATATATACAAATACATACACACATGTATATATCTATATGTATACAAAAAATATCCAAAACTTCAGACATTTCATACACCTATGAAATTGAGCAACTGCATATCACCACAGTAGACAGCGCCTTTTACATATATATTGCAAGGGGGATATGAAGCTCTTTCCTATTCTAACTTCTTCTTGCCTTCTATTCATCACTTTCTAGGATTTCCTTTTTGCTGACATTTCTGTTTTATGCACTCTTATCGCCAACCTATTAACCTACCATCTCAAAACAGTCTGATATATCCTTTCACTTATGCTCCCCCTTTCAGGCTCTTATTATTCAATGGTATTCGAGATCCAAAATTCACTTATATAAAAGTTATCTTGCTTAGAAATCCCTTCTTACACATCCATGGACGACAGTTCCAGAGTCTTTACATTATTTTGCACATATCCTGTTATCGTCACTGCATCATTTTTATTCGTTTTTCCTCTCAACGTGTTCACCTATTTTCTTTACTGTAAAATACATGTATGAATTAACCATTTAATTCTTTCGGTAGCTATCTTCTCAGCCTCTATTTACACTCAGAACCTTACTCTTACGCAGAATTACTGTCAGCTTTCTCCTTTAATAATAACCTTCGAACTCTGGGCTAATTTCTGTAGACTCTTTTTGTCTATCCTGATATTGAAATACCCCTCCGACACCCCATTTACAACTATTTTTCGCATTCTACAAGTTAGCACCTATGAGTAATTTGTTTCCTTAAACTTTTTATCACTCGAAATTCATGTAAATATTAAGTGGCCGTAGAACCATGATACACTCTTGTCTCTGACCCACTTCATATCAATCCAGTTACTCTCCCTAAGACACATTCCAGTATACTTAAATTCTACCAGGAGCTTTTTCTAAGCACATCAAAGCCTAACAAAGACTTCCCATTTTAATTTCAAACTTTTCACATTTTTGGAGTGTAACAAATCCTTGATACACGCACCCCACCCCTTGCCTAAAATTAAACTCTTCTCCTACTATGAATCCTGCCGTATATCCTGCTTTCTAAGTTATACCAACACCTTTCCTGATGCACCAAACGAGAAGACCCCACTTGTTCTATCACCTGGATGTTTATGGGAAAAAAATTGGGGGTTTCCAAATATCAAAAGTATGCTTATTTCTAGATGCAGAATTCGAACCTCTAGCTACTAGTTTAGATAAAATGATAGACAGTCTATTTATCAATTAAGCTGTCGAAAGTGTTAAAAGCTTATTTCGACACCGAGTGTAAGGTACACCAAGGTAAGGTGAATTTTCTATCAGTTATATTAGTTTTATGACATTTGTGAGTTTACAAGCAGAAATATGTACGGTAGGGTCGAAACCAGCTTTATCTCTCTTGACAGCCGAATACACCAGTCGACTGTTTACCAGTGTATCTAAACCATTAAGAACTAGTCCGAATCCTGGTCATTGCGTATATCCTATCAGTTATAATTCACCTTGGATGAAGTTAAAGATGATAAGCGGAATCTGATATTTTATGGCTTTGCATTTGAGAATGTGTTATATATATATATATATATATATATATATATATATATATATATATATATATATATAAAGATATATATATATATATATATATATATATATATATATATATATATATATATATATATATATATATATAATATATATATATATATATATACACATATATATATATACATATGTGTGTGTGTGTACACATATATGCATATACATATATATATATATATATATATATATATATATATATAAATATACTAGCCCAACCAACACAGGAACTGCCCAGGAAAACTCTGAATGACAACCGATAAACTCTCTTTTTCTCTCTCTCACTCCAACTCTCCCTCACTCTTTTCCTCTTTCTTCTCCCTAACACCCTCTCTCTCTCTCTTTCTCCTCCCTAACAACCCCTCTACACTCTCTCTCACCTCCTCTCTCTCTCTCTCTCTCTCCAACTCTCCCTCACTCTTCCTGTTTTTCTCCTCCCTAACACCCCCTCTACTCTCTCTCTCTCTCTCCCCCTCTCCTGTTAAGATAGTTGCTCTTATTACAGTGCCCTGCATTTTTGACGTTTTATATTTCACCCCTTCTCAGCCACCTTCCTATCGGGGCTGAACTTGGACTTAAGGGCATTGTGAGTATCACCATTCACCTCCGCGACCTTGAAAGCTATGGATTAGACACTAATATCTGTTGTGTTTGGTTATTTTTACATGTCACCCCCTTACCACCCCAACCCCCTTTGGTGAATGTGATGTCTTACCCCGCACAGTATTCTTTTCAGATAGTAAGTCACATGTATACCGAAATGAGGAATGAAAAATGCGTAGAGTATCTCTAGTTATTAAGTCTACGTGCAGAACCAGCCCCGTTTCAGGGAAGCCCTTCCCACCCCCAACCCCTTTTGGTGCTAGTGATGTCTTACCCCCACAGTACTCTTTTCTAGATAGTAAGTCACATGTATACCAAGTTTGGTTGAAATTGCTCAATGTATTTCAGTTATGCTGGAACATACTCACAAGAACACACACACACATGCATACATACTGTACATACATACATACATAAATGCATGCATCCATTTATATATTTACATATATTATATATATATGTATATATATATATATATAATATATATATATATATATATATATATATATATATATATATATCAAATCAGGGGAAGAAAAGACATATCCCAGAAGTCTTTAAGATGTTTAATTAAAAATATATGGCGTTTCATTCTCAAGCTAAAAAGAAACCAACATGAAATTAACACTAGCGTTAATTGATTAAAAAATAGTTATAAAAGTTACAAAAACCTACATTAGGGTAAAAGGTAACAAACTAGTAGAAAAGGAGAAAGGAACAGAATGACTATATGGGAGCACAACCAGACCATCAGAACTCCCGACAGGTACAAAGGTGCCGACGAAGACTGGGCGTTTAAGTGGGGAACTGCCCGTTTTATGAATAATAACTCTAAAATTGTCAACATTTGGTGGTTCGGAGCCCTGCCCAGAATTTTAAAAGCTTTGTACTGGATATTATGTTTGTATTTTTTTGCATGGTCTCGGACATTAGATAACTCAGGACTGTACAACCGGACACCAGTTCGATAGCGAGCGCCCCTATAACAATCGATTTTACCTTTAACCACCTCAGTGTAGATCACTTTGAAGTCCCCAGACTACATCTAGGGCAATCAGATTCATATACGAGACCTGAGGTCATCAAGGGGCTTAGGCTGCCTTTAAATCCATAAAAAAAAAACTTATGATTGTAACTGGATTAATGGGAATGATATTCAGTTTAATGGCAGGGGCATGATTAGAAATGAACCCTCGTAATTCTTTGTAAAAGTACTCACCATGAATCAAAGGAAGGCTAGCATAGAGGGGCAGTTTAAGTACTGTGTGTATACTTATCTTAGGAGTATAAACGTTGTTAAAAAATTTCAAAACGTGGCTTGAAGCAAAGAGACAGGAAAGCAATTATCACTAAAATGTTTATATAGAAATTTTATTTCCGGGTTAAACGAGTTCCAACAGAAAGTTATTGAAAATGTTCAATGCAAGAGAGTAGAAACTGAATTCAATTTGAAGTTAAAAAAACAATGACTATAAAAATTAGTACAAAGACTTGTAAAGGTTCTTTTTCTGAAAACGGATGTGCTAAAACCAAGCTGTTGTTGAGAAATTAAAATATCTAGAAAGGCTTTGTTATCTTTCTCGTGTTCTTTAGTGAATTTAATATTTGGGTGAGCCTGATTGATAAAGTCCAAAAACCTTTCAGCGTCAAATTTTGTTTTAAAAAGGGCGAAGGTATCATCAACGTATCTTCTGTAAAATAAAGGATGGTAACTTAGAGAACACGTCTCCAACAAGTGCTTTTCCAGGGAGCACATGAAAATATCTGCGAATATGATTCCTAATGGAGAACCAATTTAGGACGAGTCATCAAAAATGAAGGCAGTGTCCTGCACTGCCAACTGTAAAAACTTTAAAATCACCATTTTTAAACCCACCAAAAACAGCGTTAGGAAGAGGAAGTAATTTATCTAAAATAATCCGGATAGTTTCCTCAACAGGCACGTTAGTAAAATGGCACTCTATATCAAAACTGACCATAAATAGGTCGGAATCTTGGCAAAGGATCTTTTCTTTAAAATGCAGAGTTTCTTAAGCTATATTCGTTTGATGTCAGTGGAGAAAGTAAAGCTCCTAAAAATTTAGCCGTTTTATAATTAGGTGTGTTAGGCTATATGAAGCTAAAATAGGTCTGACAGGTGTACCTTGTTTATGCACTTTCGGAAGACCATACATTATGCAATATGAAGAGCCCGTACTATATAGCGATTAATAAACTTCAGAGTTAATAATATAATTGCCCTTAAGATATTTTAAGAAACTGTTAATTTTGTCTTAATTTTTTAAAATAGTAGGGAAATCAGGTTTACCTATTTTCCCGAACTTCCTACTATCACTTAATATGTTTTCAATCTTATTATTATATTGAGTTTTATTTAAAATGACGACACCTTTACCCTTGTCTGGTCGATTAATGACCTGAGTATTAATTTATCTAGCGTTTTAAGGATGCTGAGGTCTTTTCTGGTGAAAAATGGAGTCCAGTGAATGAATAGTTTGTTAAAAGTGTTTTGTGGCAGTGCCTGTACTCTAGAACGTAAACCGGAAATATCCGAGATCAAACCAGTATTTTTCAGTCGAGAAAACACCATTTCTAAATGACCATAAAGTTTTTGATAATGCATAATTAGATAAACTGAAAACAGTTTCATTTTTGTTGTTGACTTTGGGAATAGTGGCACTAGGTTTAAATAATTTCCTCTCATGAGTTTCCTGGGTATTAAGAACAAAGCCTTCCACATTTTTATTAAACAAATATCTAAAAATAAGAGAATCAATAAAATAAAGTTTATCTACTATAGCTTTAGACATAGTATCAACGTAGCAGTTTTTTTTTATTCTGGTTAGGGCTCCGAGCCACCAAATGTTGACAATTTTAGAGTCATAATTTATAAAACGGGCAGCTCCCACTTAAACGCACAGTCTTCTTCGGCCTTTGTACCTCTCGTGAGTTTTGCTGGTCTGGTTGTGTTTCAATTTAGTCATTCTGTTCCTTTCTTTTAGATTTTTGTATCTTTTATAACTATTTTTTATTCAATTAACACTAGTATTAATTTTATGCCTTTCTAATTTGGATAGGTTTGCTTAAAAAGATTTTTGACTAAATACACACACAAAACAAGCCACTTTTCTAAAAACATATTTTTTAACGTCATACCCGCGCAATAACTTCTCGCTGCTGGGAAGAAAGGGCGTTGGGTCTGTATGATACATAATTGCCGGGGTTATGTCAGGCAGGGCAGCCGATCGAGTAAAAGAGAACTCGTGCTTACTTTTTAAAAGCACGTGAAAATGAAGACATTTTATGAAAGCAGTCTTGAAATGTCGCTCCATATGTTTTAAAATAAATGACATACAGACTTCTGGGATGTGTCTTCTCTTCCCGCGATCTGGATATTCGTTCAAGTTTTATACTAGCTACCTGTTTTATATAACAGCATATATATATATATATATATATATATATATATATATATATATATATATACACACATATATATATATATACCGCCTATATATATTTATATATATATACACACACCTCACATACGTATGTGTGCGTGCATTTGAAGGCGCGCGTACCCATTTTCGCCAAAAATGCATTTTGAACTGCTTGAAATTCCGCAACGGCCACTGACACCTGATTCATCTCGTAACTACTCGTGGCAGAGGAGCTTAGGATTCTAGAGAAGGGATTTAATTCACTTCCATTTTCCATGACATGTGAACCAGCATTCATGATATGCGAAAGTATATATTTTTACGTCTGTCACGACTGCGCCAACCCATTTGTTAATCTTCCCGCTGACCGAATTTCAAGGATTTACTCCAATACAGTAGTCATGGATCCGCAGTAAAAGTTGCCATTTGCATAGGATGGGAGAGTGTTAACGCTTATAGAGGGAGGATTGGATTCTCTATTTTAAAAAAATGAAATCCATCACATCATGATTAAAGGGGATAGCCTCTTCGAAGTGAACCCCCTCTCTCTCTCTCTCTCTCTCTCTCTCTCTCTCTCTCTCAGGGTATTTTCCCTCTCTCTTTCTCTCATATACATTCAAGCAAGCTCTCAGGTACTCTCACTTTATTTATACCAAAAGGGACTCTTAAAAAGAAGGAGATAGCCTAGTCTTTCTTTTCAGAATAATTATAAATGATGTGCCTCAGCCTATAACATCATTCTTGTGTATGCTTCAGGAATATACTATGAAAATACAAGCTTGTGTTGCTAATAACTTATGACCGAAGCAATAACTGATTTTCACTTGAGGAGACTTATAAAATGAGGTCAGTTTCATGACCTCCAGATGGTAAATATCACAAAGCAGTAAACTGAAAGGGAAAGTTTCCATAATCCTGGGGCATAAGGATGTCTTATAAAACCTTTATATGTAGAACAGTTTTATTTTCCCAATATGATAGAAGTCAGTTTGCTGACTGCATTAGAGGTAATAGCCAAGTAAATATAATGAAGGAAATGATAGATAATAATAAAATCTGAGTGGATCTTTCCTGTTTGTCCTCCCCCGGAAGACAGTAGGGAGAATGACACAGCCACCCACCCCTGCAAACCGGTTTGTCCGCCCCGGGTGGGGGCGGGGTAGGTATGGAAACTGGAGGGTAGGGGAGACAGCCACCGCGCTCCTGCAAACCTGTTTGTCCACCCAGGTGAGGGCGGGGTAGGTAGGGGATCGGGAGGGTAGTGGAGACAGCAGAGTCGAGTTCCAATAAGGCCGTAGATAATAAAATGCATTTTTAATTTTTTATTTCAAGCAAGTAGTCTTTGTTGGCGTTAATGCACACCACAACACATCTTATCGCTAATATAACGTTTTAAACAATATATATTACATAAAATAACAATCATGATTTGCGACATAAATTAAGATATGTACCCAAATGTAATTTATAGTTATCAGACTCACTGATGTTTTGATATACTCTAAGAGAACTAGGTTCATCTACGAAAACTACAAGGAATACAAGACTACATTCAATCTGATGTATTTTTCCCTCTCTCCCATTGTTTAGTATGTGATAGAATAGCAGAAAAAGATCTTGCTCTTTAGTTTTTCTGAGAAAAAACTATTGTGCCAGCTTTTCTGTCCATCAACACTTGCACTTTTTTTTTTTTCTGCACTTTTCTGTCCCACCCTCAGATCTTAAAACTACTAATGCTAGAGGGCTGCAAGTTTATATGTTCATCGCCAACCCTCAATCATCAAACATGCCAAATTGCAGCCTTCCCTAGCCTCAACAGACCCCAATTTTTATTTAAAGGTTAAGTTAACCATAATCATTAGCTACAACGCAACGATATAGGATGACCTACCACCAGGAGTGGTTAAAGATTATGGGCCATGACTCTTACAGCATTACCGAGACCACCGAAGGCAGATCTGGCCTTTCCGTGGCT
This sequence comes from Macrobrachium rosenbergii, assembly GCF_040412425.1. Classification (NCBI taxonomy): domain Eukaryota; kingdom Metazoa; phylum Arthropoda; class Malacostraca; order Decapoda; family Palaemonidae; genus Macrobrachium; species Macrobrachium rosenbergii. Next base: position 28,867,827 of record NC_089795.1, read on the forward strand.
TTGATTATACACTCTTAGCGGCTGTACAGAAAACTCCCGGTGCATAAAGAAACTTTGGTGTATTTTTCACTTATTTTTTAAACTGACCAATTATGTCTTGCATGAAGTATATTTCACATTATGTTAATTTCTACTTGTTCCAGTGTCACAACCATCACTCACTTTTGGACCATCATTCATCAGACCTTACAGACCTTACAGTTCGTTTCAGGTTGCTAGGTCCCTCAGTGTGAGGCACCCTTTGATGTCTACCAGAGAATTGCTAACGCATCTTCGGTATATTTTGCATCTTCCAGTCTTGGATGGTCTGGGATGCATCTTAGATATTGTCGAGATTATTCTTAAACACATCTACGCTCACTCCCCTGTTATGTTCCTCAGATGAGCTGGTAGCGCATTGAATAGACCTTTGCATTATCGATGCTGGTGCGTGGTGGATTAATGTCCTGTGTGCTTTCATTGTTTTTCCTGGTATAGTTTTGGCTATTAAATCTACCTCTGCTCGCTCTTTTGATATTTTAGCTCCATGATGTTTTCTGTAATTCCTTCTATCTGTTTCCATGCTTGGATTACCATGTAGAGTGCTTCGGAATTTTTCCCATACTCCATGAGGATAGCAACCTCAGACGTTTTCTAATTATAGATAACACTTGTATCACCTGATACGAATAAAAACAAACGTCTTACCTATCTAGTAGTAAAGCACTGTTTCATGATGAGGAAAGTAAAGGCATCCATTTAGAAGCTTTTCGAACTAAAGGAAATTGTTATCCTTAGGAAACTGTTATTTCAAGACCACGTGAGGCTAGCGGGCTTGATCGTTTTCTGACTGTTCCCACCATGACGACCGCGGAAGTCCTACTTTAAAAAAACTTGGAACAACACCGTTTTGTTTCGCCCTCAGAGTTAAGCTACAAAGTGCCAAACGAAACTTGTATCGTGGTGAAACCGACTCGCCAGAAACCTGTCTCCACACTTTTAACCATATATTACGCAGCTGGATATTACACAACACTTCATAGGTATGACAGAGGGTCAGTTTTTTTATTTAAATAATCCTTTCTAGAAATCTAGGAGATAAATGATGGAGCTGGCAGCCGAGAGGAAACGTCCATTAGGACGTGTTTCCTCTCCGCTGTCAGCTCCATTATTAATCCCTTGGATTTCTAGAAATAATTATCTAAATTTTAAGTAAAAACTCTGACCTCTGTCATGCCTATGAAGTGTTGTGCAATGTCTAAGGTAACAAATCTGTTTACATTTCCACAGAATTTTCCTTGGCCGTTATCAGAGATACAGCGAGTATTCGAATTCGTATAAGAAAATTATCAATAGCGTATATCTATTTTTTTTACAATAACTGAATTTCCGCCGTTACCAGTAGTCTCTAAGAGGCACTCATCAGTTAACTCTGCACCTTTTTCCTTCAGTCTCCCTTCCCCATTCCAAAGGAGGTTCATCTTTTAAAATACAGTATAACATCTCCGAATACACCTAACATCTGCAGAATCGTAAATGCTATTTACCATAAGCGAGATTTTTTACACTTCTTTTATTACTGATGATTGTAAAACCTACGCCTGTTTGACAGCGAGTCGTCCTTTGCATTATTCAAAAACCTTGTTAAAATGCCTCGCGAGGCCAAAATAAATAACTGATGTGGTTAAGCGGTTGAGGGGTTCAAGAAGACCATGACCCTAATTAGGTTTTACTATTGTTTCCTTTTATTTGAACCTATTTGAGACTTTCTGTGATAGATATAAATCAACAAAGCGAGAAACTAGCAACAGAATGTTTATATTTTGGCCCCTGGAGGGAATATACGTGTAATTAAAATTTCTGGGAAGCCAGTGTTTCCATGGAGGACACTTGAAAAGAGGATATGAATATAAAGAGAAGAACATATTAGTTAATGAACTTGCTTCTGTTATAGTAATGTCACATTACAAAACGGTAAGGAAGAGAAATAACCTTAGAAGTTCCTCTGTTTCACTCCAGAGTTCTCAGATGTGGGATATCCTTATAATATATTCATGATGGGCCATACAGCAGGGAAAGAATAGTAGATTTCTGGTAAATGTCGATACATGTCGAAAAGTAAATTCCTTTTTTATTTGCTCTACTATCCATTTCCAATTTTTAACGATTTTATATGTCCATAATGCGGATCTTAGCACCTAAATTTGATCATCTGCGAGCGAAGAGAACATCTCATCTAAAAACTTAAAAAGACAAAAATTATGATAAAAAAAGGCTTCACATCACTAGTATTTATGTTAAAATAACGAATTATTCTGTAATTCTATGTTCTGGGAATTTAGGAAGCCCTTAGGATTAAAAAGAAATAACATTTTAATATCATTAGATGTGCAAGAATTGATGATCAAGACAGGGACAAATAACATTTTAATACAAAATTCAAGGTTGAAAACGGTTCTTTGAAGTGCAGCTTTGCATTGATCTTATATTTGTAGAGGCTAGGTGTCAGTGGTTATGGCAAGCCACTGTATCATATGCAATGACTGTTCACAACAGATTAAACAAGAATAACCGAACATCTATTTTTCAACTCAATAACCTTTCATGAAGAATTCACCGAAATAAATAACTAAATGAAATTGCAGCTTATTTTTTTAAAATCAAAGTAGCTTCGACTTATGAATAATATACATACATACATACACACACACATATATGTATATATCTATATATATATATATATATATATATATATATATATATATATATATATATATATATATATATTTTGAACACACACATACGCATATATATCGTGAAATACCTCAGGAAGAAAATTATGATACCAGGTGTATGAGAGACTAAATTCATTAAGCGAAAGAATGGACCATATGATGTGATGAGAGATGGAGAAAAAGAGAGAAAGGGCAGAAAGAATACGCCATTAATTAGATTTCCGGGAAAGGCTCTGTTTTCCTCGATGGGAAACCACTGGGTAAGGTCACTCAAAACACAAAAAAAAATCTGCTATTAGAAGAACAGACGGCATTTTGAATTGCTGTGTAATTCTCAGAAAAACAATTAACTGAATTTTCAGGCCTTGATAACGCTACAACCTTGGTCAAAATGAGATTTAAACTCTTGGGTAATTGTCTACGGGTATAAAAATGGCTAAAAAAGAATTGTTTAGTTGTTGAAAAGGAAGCGGAGGTTAGTTTTAGTAGAAATATCAAGCATTTTATATCCAACGTTTCCGTACCTTTCATTGAAATAAAAACTATGAAAATGGGAAATTTTGCTGAAATTTAGAAAAGTCGATGTGTCTCTCAGTGTGCAATATTCTAATAGGATCATGATAACGATTCCGCATCTGCTGGATAAAACTATATAAAGGGATTTCCGCTAGCATAGGCATGCACTCTTTAAGTGTATATAGTTTTAGAGAAAATACAGAAATTTTTGATGGAAACTTTTATAGATTTAAAATCGTACCTATTGAAGATTTTTGGTAATGGTGTCAGGTTAGGATGGTAGCAAGACAGTAATTTAATGCTTTCTCAATAGTTATGCTGATTATAAAAGAAGTAAAAGACTGAATTCAGAACATTTTTACTTTTCACAACTTCCATAGCTCAGATGACAAGTTACATTTACCACCAGCCACTGTGTGTTTCGTGTAAACAATACTATAATTGTAAAATACCCCTAATTATGAGGACACCCATCCAGCCTCACATGAAATGACTTACTAAATGGGAATGCCTGTAATAAAGACAGTCATTTCCAGACAGGTTACACTTTGCAACTGCAAGGTTAAGGGACAGTAAGAATCATGCGCCAACTGAAATTTATAATATCATTTTTGTCAAATCAAATAATTTTGAATCCACCAAACTACCTACAGTGTGTCTGCCATACCATCATGATTCTGCTGACATTTCTTCAGTATTTTGGTGGTTCAATTTTAGCAACACATTAAAGAGACGGCAGTTGCCCAGGGTGAGACGAGTTTCATCGGTTAGTTACAGCAGAGACGTTCCCCATCATACATAAATGTACAAATTCAGCCTGACCACTTTCTGTGTTCACAGAGAGAGAGAAGAGAGAGAGAGAGAGAGAGAGAGAGAGAGAGAGAGCAGTTGCATAAGAGGAATAATAAAACAAGGAATGCCGACACAACGAAGAAAGAACTGATAGAGGGAGACAGGACTATTGGATCTTTAGTACCATGGATGATATTTGCGGGCCCTCAATCAATCAAGGACTGACCATTAATTAATTTTTGTATATAAATAAAAAAAACCGTACCTATTTGCAAACACTGATTGCGTAATTCACTGAGTAAGCCTACGGTTTACCTGTAAAACTACTTCATAATTTTCATAATCGAAATTATTTCGCCTTATTCGCTTGGGCTCAGGTCTACAATTCGACACTAATGATGGGAAAACTTAAATGTTATAAAAAAAAAAAATGAACGTTTTCCTTCACATCCATGTTTACTGTGCAGAGGAGGTTGGTCTAAAAAATGCTTACTTTTAGTTCTTGGCAAATCCAGTTTCGGATGAGCAGTGAGATGACTTACCCAAAAGATAATGATCATGCGCTGCTCAGGTCAACGAAACAAAACGCAGTGTATGACAGAACAGGCAAAAATCATAGCTACTATCTGTCAAATTTTTAGGAAGCATTCAACCCCCATATATATATATATATATATATATATATATATATATATATATATATATATATATATATATATATATATATATATATATATATATATATATATATATATCTCCATCCTCAAGGAACAAGGAAACGAAGACCCTCCATTCTTACAAATTTATTACTGCCGACGTTTCATGACAAGTCACATTCCAAGGCTAAAAACGAAAATAATTTGTACTAGATAGAATCACGGTATTTAAAGAAGTAAAAGAGATTAAAATATTTAAAATTCACAAAAAATGGCTATGCAGCGTTAAAATTAGGTATATAAATGAATACAAAACAAGAAAAAAAAGGACCACACAAGATATAGGTCAAGGGAACCAAGACACAGACTCGCCTAGCTTTTTCTTTACTCATATTTTCTGTATTCTCTTTGTATTATTCTTTCATTTTGCATTTTCTGTATTCTCTTAGTATTATTCTTTCATTTCGTTTGGTGAGTCTGTGTCTTGGTTCCCTTGACCTATATTTTTTGTGGTCCTTTTTTTTTATTTTATGTTCATTTATATACCTAATTTTAACGCTGCATTGCCATTGTTTGTGAATTTTAAATATTTTATTTTTTTTAATACCGTGATTCTATCTGTAGTGCAACTTATTTTCTTTTTTAGCCTTGAAAATGTGACATGTGTCATGAAACGTTGGCAATAAAACTGTAAGAATAGAGGTCTTCATTTCCCTTGTTCCTTGAGGATGTGTATATTTTGGCCGTAGCTTCTCATTCTGTGTGTATATATATATATATATATATATATATATATATATATATATATATATATATATATATATATATATATATATATATATATATATATATATATATATATATATATATATATATATATATATATATATATATATATATATATATATATATATATATATATATATATATATATGTGTGTGTGTGTGTGTGTATACACATATATATGCATATATATATATACATATATATATACTGTATATGTATGTATATATATATATATATATGTATATATATATATATATATATATATATATATATATATATATACTCTGTATGTGTGTGTATATGTGCGTCAGCGTGATTGGAGCAACTGAAAATAGAAGATTTTAAATGTAACTTTTAGAACATGATTAATGAAACGTGAAGTATTTGCATTCGAAGGCAATCCAAAGACATCCGATTCTCTCAACGCTGAGCAAACCTGATAACTTGGAGCTTAAACGGTTAAACCGGTAATCCCGTGAGATGGGTAATTCCTCCAATTATTCTCTTTAACAGTGATTTATTGGGCACACTGACTCAACAGTGTCCAATTTATCCGTTGGACTGAGTTATATGTCCGAAAGTAGTCAGTGTAGTTGGGTTGACGGTTTTTGGCGAAAAATAAAGAAAAAGACTTTACAAACAAAAATACTGACAGAAAGACAGAGAGAACTGGCTGACACAGACATTGACAGACATGTGTGAGCCTACGCCTGTCTGTTTCTTAGTGACTCATAGAACAAATCAAAGTCATCTATTTTAATAAATGACAACAATGACTTTATCTGCGGTAGTTGGGCTTTAAATGAAAAATGAGTAATTTTTGCCTAAGTTTATGTAAATTTTGTATTTCTTATTAGCAGGCACAATCATTTGTCATGTTTTAATTAACGAGTGTTTTATGTCAATAACAAGCCATCTTAGTAGTTTGTAGTTCAATCAAATGTACTGAAAGAACGCTTATATATTTTTTTCGTTCTCATGGCCACTGCTCTCTCTCTCTCTCTCTCTCTCTCTCTCTCTCTCTCTCTCTCTCTCTCTCTCTCTCTATATATATATATATATATATATATATATATATATATATATATATATATATATATATATATATATAATACTGTATATATATATATATATATATATATATATAATACTGTATGTATATATATATATATATATATATTATCTACAGAGAGAGAGAGAGAGAGAGAGAGGTAACATTTGTACAGAACATATATATTTAGGGTGTATTATTCTCCAGCAGACACTCCAACACCTCCTAAAAACATAACAGACACCTCACACGTCTCGACTGTCGACCTAACCGCGCAACAATTTGCTGCTGGGAGAAAGGGCGCTGGCGACTGGTATAATACATGTATATACGCTACGGGGTCTAAGCGATGACAGGCTACGGTCTACCCCAAAGCCAAATCAAAGTCCTTCAAAAGAAGGCATCGTGCTTACCCCATACAAATGGGAAAAAAGCACGTTAAAAGAAGAAGATGACAGCTGCTAATTGTTGTTGTCAACATATGTGCTTACATATATAATTTTATCAAGAAATATAAGTATATAGTATCGTGCCGTCTTGGAACAGAATGCAGAAAACTCGCTCTATTGCAGTTTTCCTAAGCAATACATAAACTTTTATTTGAAATGTGTAAGCGAATGAGTTATATCAGTCGTTATCATATCTAACCTTTGTATCCCGTTCAATATTTTGCTTCAGTTGTAAACATTATCCAGTTATTGTAGAAAAAACTTTTGTTTCTATATTAATTTTTCCTAATCCACATAGATGTAAGACTAAATACCATTTTATCTTTTATATGTATGAAACTGTTATTCAGTATTTTAAGATCAAGGTTTCTGCATTTATACCACGAAAATTCTATTTGTGATCATTCACCTTGGATCAATACTTAGGTCAATGTCTCTCATTTTGCTCTGACTTGAAAGGAACCACACTGGCCAATATAATTCACGCCTAATATAAAAACCGTCTTTTTTGTAGCATAGTTCTTCATTCTGCGTCACACTATAATGTCCTTTCGTGTTGCACGGACGTTCATAAGAATTAAGGGCAGCTCGGTATGACATTGTGACTTTTTATGCCTATTAACTGGGTCTCCATCCTACATGAAGGTGGCTTTGCGTGTTGTTGCCCAGTGCTTTAATCACCAGTTGCGTTCCTCCCATACTCTTCAACTAGATGAGTCATTCAGGGTATAATTGACCTCTTCACACATACTAGAGGGGACACACGTTCTCCTTGTACGGTCTACCCTGAGACTTTACAGTGTGTAAATAGGATACAGGATATGATATAATTTTTTTAAAAATAATTTACATACAGTCACTTATGCATGTATATATATATATATATATATATATATATATATATGTATATATATATATATATGTATGTATATATATATACATATGTGTATATCATATACAAATATATATACAAATATATATATACATATATATATATATATATATATATATATATATATATATATTAAATGTTTATACATATATATATATACATATATATATATATATATATATATATATATATATATATATATATATATTTATATATTTACAATGAGAAGTTCGTTTATAGCGAATTCATGGGACTGTCGTCTGCAATTCGTTATAGGCATCATTCGTTATAAAAGGAGAGACTTGAAATGATTGGATTTCTTCCCTTGTTCTGATATAGAATGAAATCCAGACGATAAAGTATCGATCCTCCTAAGTGTATCAAGATTTCTAATACATTTTAATAAAACTCATTATTAGTTTAAGAACTGGATATGTATTTTAATGTTTAAAACAAAAATAAAATCATGTTGGTAGTGTTTTCTTTTATTTAAAACCTTTAACTGGTTAAAGTAACACAGCATATTAATTCTGCTTCACTGGGATACCTGTTGTTTGATGTTTGTTTAACAATAAAATTATCACTGCGTTACAACGGGTATTTTTTATAAACTGTCACCGGGACGTACAAAATAGTTCGTTTTGTGCCTAACTGCGTAATAAATAATTCGTTACATACCTACAATTTTAAGCTCATTTATTCGAGATGGGACCGGGGAATTCACTTTCATTCGTTATAAGCCTGAATTAGTTACAAGCCTGTACGTTATAAACGAACTTTACTGTATAAGTATGTACAGTAAGTGTGAGTGTGTGCGCGCGTGTGTGCGCGAAAATTTAAGAATAGGTAGACTAAGACTTGAGGAAAAATCATTTATTGCGACTACTTTCCAACCTGTAACATACCCAATCATCATGCTATCTAAAAATAAATACAATTTCTTAAAAAAACACACACACACAAACAAAGATACAAATTAAAGTAAAGAAAATAAAATAGAAATACATCAGAACTAAATACTAAATACTAAAATTGAATGATACTGTATAAAAAAGGCAGTCTAATGAATAAAAAAAAAAGAAATATAGTGACATAAAAAAAGGAGGATGCAGAACTTAATCAAAGCTGCTAACCTGACTGTTCATTGTTACTGGGTGTTGCTCTTTTCCTGATGGTTTATAGTGTCTATTGTAGTAAGCTCTATATCATTAGACCGTCTAGCTAATGTAGTGCTTTGCACTTGAGAGATAGGTGCAGTTGTTATAATGCAACTTACATTGGTAAAACCAAACACCTGAACACTTAGGCTTTTTAATTGGAACAAACAAGACACTTAACAAACAAGCATTTTGCGCCATTTGCGATAATTTCCGACAGAACGCCCATTCTCCGAGTACTGAGTCTTTTTCCATATTAGCCAGCAGGGTCATTAAAAGTTCTGTAAATCTTCTAAAAACTTTCATACGCATTCGCATCTTCTTATGAACTAGATAAAAGCCTTTCATTTCATCTCTCTCTCTCTCTCTCTCTCTCTCTCTCTCTCTCTCTCTCTCTCTCTCTCTCTCTTTATCGCGCACACACACATGCACATATGTACACAGGCAAACATCCGCACACGCAATCTGTCTTTCCCTTTATTGATCTCAAAGAAATGTGTTCCATCAAAAACCTATTACCACTTCCTGGGTCAGGGTTTTTCAGCACAAAAAAAAAAAAAAGAAAAATCATGAACTAACAACATAACAGGAATCAGTGCATGGATAATGAAAAGAGAAAATATGAATGCCTAACAATTGCTCCCCTTCATAAGAAAAATATTGAACAATGATTAATTCACAACAGACAATAAAAATGATTTAAGAGAGAGAGAGAGAGAGAGAGAGAGAGAGAGAGAGAGAGAGAAACTATCCAAATGCACAAGAAATAAAAGAATGATATCACGGTATTTTGCTTCTATGATTCCTTTAATAAGTAAAAAATCAAGATGCATAATACAGCTTTCGAAAGTGCTACCCAAAATTCATTTGAGAGTAGTACCAATTTGCAATTAAAGCCGTTTATTATAATTATTCTAAAAATGACTAATTATTTATAGATATCCACGCAGAAAATAAAACAAAATATGTATCTGTCAGATATTCTGGCTCTTCGGCCACATTGATAATCATATAAATACATAGAACTAATAACGACATAACTTTCCTGTTATCACATATGAATAATGAATATCTCAAAGGTAGCTCCCTGCAGTTTCCTATACGCCAAATGTCCATCAGACCTCATGAAACATTTCCCTTTCATAATGCTAGGAATGTTTAATGCTGCGAAGTCTCATCGGAGGATAACGGCATCGGATGGAAGTACATACAGATGCGGGAAAACTTCAAATTCCAGATCCTAATGATGTTTAATGTTTTATATATATATATATATATATATATATATATATATATATATATATATATATATATATATATATATATATATATATATATATATATATATATATATATATATATATATATATATATATATATATATATATATATATATATAATATATATATATATATATATATATATATATATATATATATATATATATATATATATATATATATATATATATATATATATATATATATATATATATATATATATATATATATATATATATATAATACCTTCATATATTATAATATATATATATATATATATATATATATATATATATATATATATATATATATATATATATATATATATATATATATATATATATATATATATATATATATATATATATATATATATATATATATATATATATATATATATATATATATATATATATATATATATATATATATATATATATACTATATATATATATATATATATATATATATATATATATATATATATATATATATATATATATATATATATATATATATATATATATATATATATATATATATATATATATATATATATATATATATATATATATATATATATATATATATATATATATATATATATATATATATATATATATATATATATATATATATATATATATATATATATATATATATATATATATATATATATATATATATATATATATATATATATATATATATATATATATATATATATATATATATATATATATATATATATATATATATATATATATATATATATATATATATATATATATATATATATATATATATATATATATATATATATATATATATATATATATATATATATATATATATATATATATATATATATATATATATATATATATATATATATATATATATATATATATATATATATATATATATTATATATATATATGATGTTTTATATGTTTATATATATATATATATATATATATATATATATATATATATATATATATATATATATATATATATAGATATACATATATAAATATATATATATATATATATATATATATATATATATATATATATATATATATATAACATATATATATATATATATATATATATATATATATATATATATATATATATATATATATATATATGTATATATATATATATATATATATATATATATATATATATATATATATATATATATATATATATATATATATATATTGAGAAGAAAGAGGAATAAATAGATAGATAGATATATACACACACACGCATCCTATATATCAATATATATATATATATATATATATATATATATATATATATATATATATATATATATGTAATGCTTATATTATATATATATATATATTATATACCATAGAGTTACCATTATTTCCTTTCAAAATTACATTACGCTAATTTCAGGACCATGTCCCAAAATTCAAAATATGACAAAGACAACAGAATTAAAAATAGACTCAGATTTAAAAACGAGAAAAAAGTTTTTAAAAGTATAAAAAGAAACATAACGAAAAGGAGCAATAGTTACCAAATAGTGTTGAAGGCAAAAGCTGAGTGACACTCAGGGTCCGTTTTGGTTCCAACGGAAACTCACGAGAGGCATAGAGGTGTTGACGTGGACTGAGTATTTAATTGGAGAGCTAGTTGTTTAATAAGATTTTCTAAATTGACAGTGGTAGCCGTTCTGGGCTTGCCTATTATTTTAAAATCCTTATAAATTATATATTTTCATTTTTCCCGTGGTCTCTTATGCATGAAAATTTGAGGTTTGATAATTTAGCATCCGTTCGGTAACTTACGTCACGATGAGGTCTAATCACTTCACAACCTACATTGAAAGGAAATAAATAATTCTCCTTCTCCTAACTCGATGCTGTTCATCAGGTTCAAAGCAACCGCCTTCGACTTTTGATATATATATATATATATATATATATATATATATATATATATATATATATATATATATATATATATATGTTTATGGTTTATATGCGTAGAATCAACTGGTAACGTCTTTTACCAGAGACAACAGTATTTGTAAAAGCCACAAGGGGGCATTAAATTAACAAACTTCTCGTATGGTAAAAATCTTCATCTGTTTTACATGAACAATATCTGAATGTCAAAGTGATTATATTTTGTGGCTTGTAAACATGTAAGAATGAACGATATATCAGTATTCAGATAATGAGGTACACTTCTTTAGAATGACATCAAATTAGTATATTTATTATTCTCATACTTATTGTTTTTTAGGAAGATCAAATACCAGCACTGAACCTGGTATTACTTTTTCAGATATGGGGTGAATCGGCGTTTTGCCCAGTTGCTCTTCCTTTATGGATCACGCTTTGCATGTTTAATATACCCGACTGATTTTTTTGTCTATAAAGAATATGATATTCATATTTCATAATACGATATGAGATTATTAGAACTGTATTGCTTCTTGTTCCAAATCTACTTCGCTTATAGATTTTCAAGACCTTCGGATATGGGGAAGTTGGAAAATAGTTGTTTTGTGGTTGTTGACAAGAGTAAAAGTGCTGATTACCAAAGACTACGAGTGCAGTCGCAGAAGAGGATTCATAAAAAAAATAGTACACAGGAATAAATCAAACTTGATTAGAATCTTGGGAAGCTCTTTTAATATTAACCGGAAAAATAGTTTTATCATTGTTCATTCAAGTGTTCATATAAGCTTTTATTATCAGATTTAACTTACTAAACTTGATAATATTGTTGTCGATTTTTCAAATGTTCTTCTACCAAACAATCTATAGTATTATCTCTTATGACACAGACATGAAGTGATATCCCCCAATCACTTATATATATCTCTTATCTCTGTTTACATGTAGTACATATAAAAAAATTACTTTCCTCCTTTGTCAGTGGCCTGACAAATATTTGATCATCCCTCCTTTGCATACTGAGCCAAGTTATGTCACATCTAATGAAGTTCCTCAGTTCCCCTTTAATGAAAAAAAGAAAACTCATTTTGAAGTAGCCACTAACTCTAACAATAACATACTGTTGTACTGAGTTTCGCATGTAACATAATATCCGTCCTTCTTGAAGGTGAACAGTTTGCTTTCCTCAGGAGAGCAGCCCTCTTTAATATGTTGTAAAATATGTTGTAGAGAAGTCAGGATCATCCAGTATTCTTTATTAGATGAATGTTAAAATATTTACTATATCTTTACTTGTATATGTGTATATATATATATATATATATATATATATATATATATATATATATATATATATATATATATATATATATATATATATATATATAAGTACGTTTCTATAATGTATGTATATAAATACATACATACATATATCTAAATATATTTACCATATATATACAATTTTTGTTTATCATTCTATCAATTTCAGCAGGATATGCCAATAGAAGGAACATCGGACGATATCATAAAACCCCATAATTTCCAGTCCGGTTACTCAATAAAGGGGAGACTCACTGCATGTTCCAATTTCGAACTTTTTAAGAGGCTTAGAAAGGGGAGATACATCCACTCACAAGCGAAGAAGCGAGGATTTTAGGAGGTATGTGCGGGGTAAAGACTGCACTGACAGAAATTGACTCTAGGAATTCATATTCCTAAATCAGTGGGCTATTACGAAAGATTCATCGCCGGGACGTATTACTGGAAGTTGACGTAAGAGGGGAAATTGTTTGCTGACTGTCTAATGTAGGTAAATCTGCTTTTGGAAATTACCTAATATCACGCAAGGTCGTGAACGCATGGGAAGTAATGCATAGATATCCTTGAATGCAGAGTTGCTCTCTCAGATAAATAGGTCTTAAAATGAAGTGGACTAAGCTATAGTAAACATGGTATACTGATGGTAAACTATGAATTTATTGCAAGATGACATATCGGGGTTGGCTAAGTTAATGAGGATCGTCGTATTTATACATCGACAAGCTGCCCAACCCAGCGCTGCCCGGGAAATCTCTGAATGACAACCTCTCTCTCTCTCTCTCTCTCTCTCTCTCTCTCTCTCTCTCATTCCTGTTAAGTTAGCTGCTTCAGCTACATTGCCCTGCATTACTGACATTTTATATTTCACAATACCCCTCATTCCTATCGGGGCTGAACTTGGATTTGAAGGGCATATGTGTCTCTATTCATCACAGCAATCTCGAAAACTATGGATTAGAGTCAATATCTGTCATTTTTTACGTTTTATTTTTCACCCCTTCTCGCAACCCCTACCTATTGGGACTGAACTTGGACTTGAAGGGCATCAGGAGTGTCACTATCCTTCTCAGTGACCTACCTCAAAAACTATGGATTAGACACTTAATACCTGTTGTTTTTGGTTATTTTTACATGTCACCCCCTTCCCATCCTCCCCCTCCTAAGGTGAACTTGGGCTTGAAGGACATCGGGAGTGTAACTATTTGTCTCAGCGACCTCGAAAACTGTGGATTAGACACTAATATCTGTCTTTTTCGATTATTTTTACATGTACCGCCTTCCAACCCCTTCTCACCCCCCACCCTATTGGGGCTGAACTTGGACTTGAAGGGCATTGGGAGTGTCACTATTCTTCTCAGGAACCTCGAAAACTATGGATCAAACACCAATATCTGTCATTTCAGTTATTTTTACATGTCACTCCCTTCCCACCCCTTCTCACCCCCTCCCTATTGGGACTGAACTTGGACTTAAAGGGCATCAAGAGTGTCACTATTCTTCTCAGGGACCTCAAAAACTTTGGATTAGACACTAATATATGTCATTTCGGTTGTTTTTACATGTCACCACCTTCCCACCCGCTTCTCACCCCACTTCCTATCAGGGCTGAACTTAAACTTGAAGGGAATAGGAAGTGTCACTATTAATCTCAACGACCTCGAAAACTATGGATTAGACACTTTGGTGCCAGTGATGTTTTACCCCCACAGTGTTCTTTCCCCGATGGTAAGTCATAATTATGCATACCAAGTTTGGTTGAAATTGCTCACTGCCTTTCAAAGTGTATGTGGAACACACACACACACACACACACACATGCATACATCCATTTTCATACATACAGATTGTACCCAGGACATCTAAGGCCCTCAGTATTTTCTGTGCTAAGCAATCAAAATTTTGTTGTAATATGCTCATTAGGGAGGAAATTGTCCTAACAAAAGTACTTGTCTATTATACCGCCTTTCTCTTATCCATGGTGATACAGCACACACACACATATGTGTATGTATATATATATATATATATATATATATATATATATATATATATATATATATATATATATATATATATATATAGATAAACCTAGAGTATAGATGTATGTATATATATAACATATACTGTATATATATATATATATATATATATATATATATATATATATATATAATATATATGCTCTTTCTACTCTCATATATCTATATCTATACAGCCTATATAGTGGCTGGGCTTTTACTAACCGCCAACTACCATGGCAGTTGATATATATATATATATATATATATATATATATATATATATATATATATATATATATATATATATATATATATATATATATATATATATGAAGTATATCATCATCAACCGCACGGTAGTTGGCAGTTAGTAAGCCAACCACCTGCAGGAGTTCACAAAAACCCTGACTTTGGCCCTTGATAACTCTGGAAATATTCAACCGCTCGGGATGAAACTTTGGCTTTAGAGGTTTCCCAATACGGTCTCTAATCGTGCCACATTTCATCGAAATCCGTTCAGCCGCTCCGGAGATCCAGATATCGACATATCTGTGGAGCAATAACGGCAAAAGATACAGCCGTGATACTCAAGTTTTTCTGAAAGCTCGTATTCTGGAGGGGGTGCCCTTCAGGGTTTGTTTTTTGAAATAATGAAATTTTAAAGTTACAGTACACCATTCAAATTAGCCCTCAAAATTCAAATTTCCTGATGCTCGGGTACGGACTGCTCACAACATTAGAAGAGACGCCGTTTTCTTAATGTGTTTGAATAGCAAGTGGTGTTAGGAGCAGCCGGCTGACTTACTGTCAATTATCTTAATTAAAAATGATCACACACGTTGAATTTACCTACGTGGTTTTGGTTTTCGTGATCGTTGACCTACCGTAAATAAATCAAAATTAAGAATATTTTCAACATATATAATATATTTTATATATATATATATATATATATATATATATATATATATATATATATATATAATATATTGTATATATATATATATATATATATATATATATATATATATATATATATATATATATATATATATATATATATATATGTAAATGTATAATTAGGCAACAATTAGCTGAGCTGACCATAATCACAGAAGAAGCCACATAGATCTAAGAAAACTATATCTAAAACCTAAATAACCCCGGTTCCTTTGTTATCTCATTTTTCTCGATCTAGGGCGTTGCCATTGCAAAAACAGACTGAAATCACGGACAAAAAAGTGATGACATCACAAAAGGGGCAGTAAACCCGTAAACTCCAGCCACGAGAGACAGATATGGAGGTCAGGGGATACAAAGGAAGGGGTACGGAGTAGGGCTTTACTCCGCAATCTGATAAATTATGACGAACGCGAAAAGTACAAGTAGGAATCTTTTCAATCAGTATAGAAAGTGCGTGCCATTATAATACACATTGAATAGGCTTCGGTTTGGACGAACCACCGCTGCTGGTGTGAAAATTATGCAAAACCGCCTGATTCCAGTACCACCCAACACTGACCCTGCCCAGTATTTTGTTGAACATTACTGTAGTCTCCGCAACAGCAACAGCAACGATCGGAATGGGTTCGCCCGTATTATTCTCTACGACAAAGAATAAAAAAGAAGAAAAAAAAATGTTACCCACAAAGAAGCGTTACATTGATCGCGTGCTTCTGAGTGGATAATTTAATTTGCTATATGTCTTCAAGTTGTATTGCTTGAAGAAGTGCCAGGTCTATCTCTTCAGGTATGGTTAGCGTTGTGTGTATTATAATGGCACGCGCTTTCTATACTGATTGAGAAAAGACTCCTAGTTCTACTTTTTCCTTTGTATCCCCTGACCATATCTGTCTTATGGCTGGGCTTTACTACCCTTTTGTGATTTCATCACTTTTTTGTCCATGATATATATATATATATATATATATATATATATATATATATATATATACTATATATATATATATAATATATAATATATACATATACTGTATATATACGTATGTATATGATATAGTGTGTATATATATATATGCATGTATTTGAATGCATGCATGTATATATGTTCATGAATTGAATTTGAATATATATATATATATATATATATATATATATATATATATATATATATATATATATATATATATATATATATATATATATATATATAAATATATATATATATATATATATATATATATATATCTGTGTGTGTTTATACACTCTCTCCAATTGCCGTGTCTTGGTCTCTTGTGAGAGCGTTGGTACGATTCTCTCGAGAGAATAAGACCGTATGAGTTTTTTTTAAAAACCTATTATGGTTTCTTTCTGCGTCAGTGAGCATAATGATTCTCGGCTAAAGCCGACTTAGAAACATTATAGTTCCTCCTTACGGATCATTGGAGGAGAAAGAGGATCAGTACTGAATAGTCTTCTTTTGTGCTTCTTGTGTAGTTACTGGAAAATTCAGTGTTTTAATGTTCACTTACCTCTGCCTAATCTAATATATATATATATATATATATATATATATATATATATATATATATATATATATATATATATATATATATATATATATGTGTGTGTGTGTGTGTGTACAAATGTGTCTGTTATATTGTATAATATTATATTGTATATAATATATATATATATATATATATATATATATATATATATATATATATATATATATATACAGTATAACGCAAATGTAAACAAAATAGATTAATCCTTCTAATCTTAAGTAGCATCGAAATATGGCAGGAGAGTCAAAATCAGCGACGAATTAGCAAAACGAATTTCATTTAACCAAAACAGATCTTAAGAACAGAGGTAGCAATATCTGTCGTCTTGCAGAAAATAGTTGAAAAAGGAACAACAAAATGACAGCGAGGGCTCCTGACGCTGGTAAGTGCCGCAGAGATACAGAGCACTAGTAAACAGCATCAACATCCATTGGCCAAGGATTAGTAAGGAGATGGAGTGTGTCGGAGATTCTAGACACGGCATGCCTTGAGGATCCATGCCAGAGATTACGGGGGCTTAAGCGATACAAACGGCTTATAGCCCAGCAAACACTTACATCCTGAGATTTAGATTGCTTTCTTACAAGACGGTACTGGGAGGATAAACCTAAAAACAGGTTGGTTATAAAATCCTCCCATTACTTCTGCTAAATTCAGGAATGCTTACACTACGCTATGCGATAATATTAAAGCTTTTTTTATTTTTCGTGAATTGCTCTTTGTGTGAATATACACTTTCTAAAGAAAAAGTCAGATAAATAAAATACATAATTAATATTCAAACTTAAATATTTCTCATTAGTTCAAGATGAATTAATGAAGACGTAATAATATATATTCCACCAGTAGCATAAAACCTAGAAATAGTTTTCATCATATATTTCGGCTCTTTAAACAGAAAACCAGAAAAAAAATTAATAATAATAATAATCAACCCAAAATATGGTATTTCAAACCTGCTACATATCTGCGGCACGTATACGCGAAATTACGACCCATAAACCGACTGATACATCATATACGAGCAGACAATATCCCTCATATACTCTCTCATACAATCTACTGGTCACTTTTGACCAGATACGTATATAATTTGAATAGCTACAGTGCCCTCTTAACTTCTCGAATGTTTTACACTTTTTGGATACGCTTGCCACAGCAAAGCCTTAAATCCAAATGCAAGAAAATGGAGCAATTCTGATGTCCGGTAGCGAGAATCAAACCCACATCCCGAAAAATCACACACACACACACACACACACACACACACACACACACACACACACATATATATATATATATATATATATATATATATATATATATATATATATGTGTGTGTGTGTGTGTGTGTTATTATTACTCTATATATATATATATATATATATATATATATATATATATATATATATATATATATATATATATATATATATATATGTGTGTGTGTGTGTGTGTGTGTGTGTGTGTGTGTGTGTGTGATTTTTCAGGGATGTAGGTTTGGTTCCTGCAGACATCAGGCTCTCCATTTCTTATTTGAATTAAAATAATATTTTATCAAAATATATTGTCGAAGATGGAAAAATTTACTCTAACTATATATATATATATATATATATATATATATATATATATATATATATATATATATATATATATATATATATATATATATATATATATATATATATATATATATATATATATATATATATATATATATACATATATATATATATATATATATATATACATATATATACTATATCATATGCATACATACATTATACATTCATACATATGTAATATTCCATTTTGAAAACAGGCTAAACATTGATGGCCTAGATGGCTTTGTGTCAGGATCCGCCTGGTTGGAGGACTTTTGAGTACTGCCTGTGAGGTGAGCTGGAACTTTATTTCCAAGAAAACCTGGTTTTTTTCACTGATTTACTTTTATCTGCTATGTCTCTTTGATTTTTATTGATGATTTTACTATGTTTAATTATGTGCATTTCCTTTGGGGTTGGTAACGTGAGAAAACATCCCACATTTATTTTTCTCTGTGCCTATTTTTAAAAGTTGTGTTTCCCCTTTGTTCTTCAGATGTATCGTGAATAGAGGCCAGTATAAATGAAGGGGAATGTGACTTATTAGGACTTCGGTCATGCTGACTTATTTTATCTTATATGTTGAGACTTACTAAGTGGAAGTTAATAGTACCATTGATATCTTACTTGGTTATTTTGAGGGGTACCAGTTTTGGGACGTTGATATTTCCATTTCATTTTTATTTCATTTCAAACCACTTGCCGTGTTAGATTACTGAATAAAATATATTTTTTGGTAGTCATGTGTTTGCTGTTCTTCCTTAGTTCAGATAGTGACTTGGATGACGAGAGAGAGAGAGAGAGAGAGAGAGAGAGAGAGAGAGAGAGAGAGAGAGAGAGAGAGAGAGAGAGAGAAAGTGCTGACCCAGTACCGGCCGTTGCTACCGGAGAATCTTAGAGATATAAGATGATATGACATTGTTCTTTAAACAGGTGTAGAAGGAGGTTATGACCCTATCTGAACTTGTTAATAGGGCATAATATATACACACATACATACATACATACATACATACATACATACATACATACATACATACATATAGATCTTACATATTAACAATAATTAACCTAAATGGAAAACAACTGAATTATACTTTATGAATGGTTCATAAAAATTTAGGGTTTATAGTCATTTAAAAGTCACTCTCAACAAAGGTATGGCGTACGTGATGGAAATGGCCACTGTTTTTATTTCATACAATTTACCGGTTTGGTTTGATTTGACAGCCGTCGTGATTCGTGGCAATGTCAATCAAAGGTTAACATTTTTATTAATTAGTTTATTATATAATATCAGCGAACTGGAATTATAAACTGTAAGACAAAGCTTAAGGGAAATTAATTATTCCTCAAAAACAGTGAGACATTCCCAAATGAATCACAAATAAAATATAGTTAAATATGATTTGTCGTGTATATCTAAAAAATATTTGACAGGATAAGTTGATACTCGTTACCTATGCTTGCCTCTTTCTTCATTTTGAAAATGAGTGACCTTTATTTGTAGAAACTCATTTTTTATGAGATTTTATATATCTTAAGTCCATAATATATGATTGGAAATCATTTCCATTTGATGTTCTTTGATAACTTAGAAGGAAATGCAAGCATCGGCGTTTAGTTACAGGGAGGTAGTTGTAGAAAAATCTGGATAATCTGTCACAAATAGATGCTCTCTTTGAACCTGCGAGAAAAATAGTTCATATTGATAAACACATTCTTTTCCGTAATTGCCCTTTAAATAATAACCTCTTTATTTTCATTACTGATCCTTTCATATCCTCATCCTACCACTTACAGTTTTTATTCTCTATTCCTACACTGCACTAACCTCAAATACCCGAAACTACTTGTCTACTTCTCCACCTCCGTGCCTTTAAACCTAGCCCACAATTCATCCACACTCTCCTTATATGCTCTTCTCACTAATTACTCATCAAACTTCCCTGCCTTAATTACGTTTTCATCCCTTCCTTTCTAACTTTAACCTACAACTGGTTTAACTTTGGTTTCAACTCAATGATGATCACATGTACCTCAAGAAAGGAAGTGTGTGTGTGTGTGTGTATATATATATATATATATATATATATATATATATATATATATATATATATATATATATATATATATATATATATATATATATATATATATATATATACACGTATATATATACATATATATATACTATGTGTACATCCATCATATATACATGTATATACATAAATATATATATGCAACGTGCTTTACAGAAATAAATTTCTGACTCACATCGGGATCGAACCCTGGCGTTTTAAGTGAGAGTCTAAGGCATTACCAATTCCTCTGACCAGGTCATAAAAGAAGCTGTAAACTAAGTATTACGTACCTGCTCGGGGAAAACCTCAGGTACGTATTACTTAGGTTCCAACTTCTTTTATGACTTGTGTGGAGGAATTGCTAATGTTCTGGAATCTCACGTGAAAGATGGGGTTTGCTCCTGATGGGAGTCAGATATATATATATATATATATATATATATATATATATATATATATATATATATATATATATATATATATATATATATATATATATATATGACTGGTTAGTGTGTCACTGTAGTCCTGATTCCTCGCCCGTCGCTGGTTGACCCCACGGGACGGTGGACTTATTATCAACTAGAAAATTCCTTCGGTAACATATATGAAAATATATTCCTTCCGAGGTAGAGTGAATTGGATATTAAAGGACGTTTGTAGCTTTCTGATTGTATATGAATCACGGTGATGTGATAAATAGTCATATATATATATATATATATATATATATATATATATATATATATATATATATATATATATATATATATATATATGTGTGTGTGTGTGTGTGTGTGTGTGTGTGTGTGTGTGTGTGTGTATGTGTGTGTGTGGGTGTGTGCTTGTGTGTTCCCGTGCATTGTAGCCTCACATATTTACTTATTTTTTAACACTAAAATGCTTCATCACCGAAAATCGTATTATACAACATATATAACAATGCAAATATGGAGAGGCAGACGTGATTTATTTCTTCGTTTTCATCGGAAGAAAACTTTGCGTCATACATCTTGGAGAAAAATATTGTTTCTCTTACAAGGTTGTCGTGCGTCTCGGATTGAAATCGTCCTTTAATGGGTAAAACCATGATGGTGGACGATATATCTCCCTCTCTCTTGTTTGCAGGATGCCAAGAGAGCAAGATTTTATAAGCCAGTATAAATCAAGGCTCCACAAAAATGTCATAGGTTACTTCTCCCAGAAAATATTAGCAGCGCTGTGTGGGACCAGAGAGTGTCTGCTGCGCCAAAAATCCATTACGTGAATTATATTCGTAAAGCGGATGATTTTAACGTGCAATGAATATGAAACAGTAACCTTGAATAGGTTAACCGAGATTGCTCTATGTTCGTCATCATAAAAACGAAATGTACATTTTATGCCTAGTGTTTCTGGGACAATTCAGGAAAGCCTACGCACATTAATGCATTTCAGTTAAAAAATTAATATTAAGTGAATGATGTTTGTTACCAGGTGATATGGATTTTATATGAATGAAGCACAGCATTGGCCGTTTGCAAGTTGTGAAAACTATTCCTGTGACCTATCTTGGAGGATATATAAAAAACAAAACGGTTTATTAGCTCTCTCTCTCTCTCTCTCTCTCTCTCTCTCTCTCTCTCTCTCTCTCTCTCTCTCTCTCTCTCTCTGTGTGTGTGTACGCCTGTCTGTCTATCTTTTACTTCTACTTGTACGTATATGTACTGGCATTTATATGTTATAGAATTTTTAAAGTTGTGTTCCCTTAAGCCGGTAACTTGGAATTGCATAGTACGAACGATAATGAAGAACATAAGAAGCATGAACTTACGCAGTTTTCCACTCTCGAAATTGTAATTTCTGCGTTAATTCATCATGTTTGATTTAGTGTTGGTAATTACACACTCTGAAATCATTATCGAGATTGACGGGACTTACTGCTTAAGGAAGGATTGGGCATCTTGACAATTTATGGAAAAATTATGCACTTACTTAGGGGGAAGCGAGGAGGCAAAAGATGTCCTAAAAAATTTACAATATGCCTCCAAGAAGACTAATAATACAAAATAGGATAACTATCAGTTGTCGATAGTCGATAAACTTCTAAAATCCTCTGGTAGAATATTCCTTTTACAGAAGATGCTTTGGTGAAAGAAAGAAAAACGATATGTCGACAGAATGAAAAGATTTAGTAATTTGTATTTAATTTATCAGACACACACATACAAACACACACACACACACACACACACACATATATATATATATATATATATATATATATATATATATATATATATATATATATATATATATATATATATATATATATATATATATATATATCTGTGTGTGTGTAATTCAGATATATAGATAGATAGATAGATATGTGTGTGTGTGTAAGCACATGCAATGGTTTTTTCTGCAAATATATATCAATGCATCTTTCTAACAATAAATCGCATATTCTTGTGTATTCCGGCAGTGTGAAATATACTAGTACTGTATACATAATCAAATACATAAAACTGCAAACTGGAAGCAACCTAATCCACGTCTTTCCTCTTATTAACAGGCGGAAACTTTGTATCATACATCTTATAGAAAAATCGCGTTTCTTTAAAAGCTCGCCGTGCGTATCGGATTGAAATCGTCCTTTAATACGTAAAAACACGACAGTGGACGATTTATTTCTCCCTCACTCCTACGAGCAGCATGCAAAGAGAGCAAGATTTTGTACGCCACTATAAATCCAGGTCACAAAATGTCAGAAAATTGCTTTATGGAAAATATTAGGTGGACTGATTTTCCTGAGTCAGATTGTTTTAGAAATGAGACATTGAACGAAGAGGATTCTGACGCTGGTAAGTCTATGCTATAAAGAAGTTTTTAAATTAATTATGAAAACAGAACAAGTTTTCTTTTATATTTGTAACTAACATGATTGTATACAATAATGTTTCATTCTCTCTTACTAGAAAAATACTGTATATTTAACGGCAACTGAGTTGAAGGTCGATATGCTAAATGTGTGTGTGTGTGTATGTGTATGTATATATATATATATATATATATATATATATATATATATATATATATATATATATATATATATATATATATATATATATATATATATAGTTGATTATTCTTT
>NC_089795.1:28897767-28925267 GCF_040412425.1 Macrobrachium rosenbergii
TTGAGAGTCGATTTACCCGAACAGTATGAAAAAAAAGTGACGGTAGGTACTAATCAAGAAGAAATATGAAATACTTTAAATCTTCAGAGCTGTCTTAACTGTTATGGACAGGAAGCGCGATCGTGAGATAATTGGACAGATTAATGATGGAGGGGGTAATGATCAGAATAATGATCGAGGGACATGATGAGAGGCAATGGAGGGGAGTAATTGTAGAGAGTAATTATAGAGAATAATTATAGAGAACATCATGGGTGGAAGAAAGTCGAGAAGACAGCATTAAGATGTAAGATCATCGTCATTTCCTCTTTTTTTGGTGATTGTCTTTGATGAAATGTGTGACTAAACTTGCATAATTTCCAAAATAACCCTGAGAAATATGTATAAAGATATTTCTCTTTTTTTATAATACTGTATACTGAAGTGTTTTCTTCGAATAAATATGAAACACACTTGCCCAACTTCAACTGGAAAAGTCTTCTAACAAGAAATAAGTATTCTGAAAGAGACATTTTGTTCCACTGACTTGAATACGAATTCTATTCTTGTATGAATGATTACAAAGTTGAAATACATATTTTCCTAAGTAAAGAAATGGGCATTCTCTTGAGAAAACTCAACATTTCTTTAAATCTCAGTTAAGATAATTCGAAAGCTCCTAGAAATTTGTGAAGAGTTTCTGTATACCATGATGAAATTGTTTTCTCTATACAGGCAACATTTATAATTTCTAGAATAGAGACGAAGCACAAACAAAGGATTTAGCTAAATGAATGTGTTTAAAAATATCCATATAAATGAAAAAAAAATCTTGAATTCCTACTGCAGAATTTCAGTTACAAAGTCTTGTATAAAGTGGAATCATCTCTAGGTATCCGAAGTATTAATTGATGCCTGCTGGTGCTTTAAACGATTGCATTAGAGGGTTTCTAAACCTACACTGTTGAATATGCTGCATAAGCAATACGAGATAAAAAAACTGATTTTCGAAAAGATGTAATAAAAAAAAAATACGTATTTTCCATCAGATATAAAAAATGTTTAAACTGAAGCTACAAATGAAATGGATTTGTGATGATATCAATGGACACAAATTTTATTTAGTTTATATTTTAATTTCACATAATAAATCATCTTTTACAGCGTGCTCACGCATGCGCGTTATACACGAACAAATACACACACACACACACACACACACACACACATATATATATATATATATATATATATATATATATATAGAGAGAGAGAGAGAGAGAGAGAGAGAGAGAGAGAGGCTGATTGATTGAAGCCCATCTAACTATCTAACCTGTCGTGTATACCTAAATTTTCTTCCTTCTATTTCCGGGTCTTGGGGAAAGCACAAAAACAAATATTTAAATGAATAAGCACAAATCTGACTGTTCCCAATGGGTATTACTCTCCAAGGAAGCCTTTACCGTCCATGCGCATGACTGGTCGGCAACTTGTCCTACAGGATTAGGGATAAATGATAATGACACTAAAGCTATTTTATGGTTATTGAGGGATTAAGCAACATGAATTATGCGGAGTTTGTTTGCCGAGAATAATTTTGTTCACTTTTCTGGGTTCGTGCAGAATTATTGTCCTATAATGTATAAGTCGGTCTTTCATCTGCTTGCATATATTTGATAACTAATAATGTTGACGTCGAATTTTAGTTTGCAAATTATGTCGGAATTTTCTCTACTCTTAATTTTCCCTTTTATATATATATATATATATATATATATATATATATATATATATATATATATATATATATATATATATATATATATATATATATATATATATATATATATATATATATATATATATATATATATATATATATATATATATATGTATGTATGTATGTATATATATATATATATATATATATATATATATATATATATATATATATATATATATATGTATTTATTTTTACCACTTATACGCATGACTTTTTGAATTCATAAGTATTAAGCCACAAATATTGCTTAATATCTAGATAAATATGCATCAGGAACAACTTACACCGGCAAGATTCGAATCGTTTCCTGGTTTAGAAACAACGACAGACCGTGACTTTGACCACTGAACCTTTAAGAGGTGTATAAATTGTCATCCACTCTGCTGTACAGCCGGCATATGTAAAGCAGAGTCGATTTCATTGTATACCTCTCTCGATGTCTCTGATCAAACTCATTGTTCCTTGTTCTAAAACAAGCAACGGTTCGAATCCTGCAGGAGACGAAACACTTACCACCTCTAACTTTCATGAGTGAAAGTTATTCAAGAGGTATAACGAATTGGATATTAAACGGTATGAAGAACTAGTATCTGTCTGTATTTTTTTACGTGATTTGAGCAATGTGTTTTTTAGGAAATTCTTATTGAGTGTGGGTGCACATTTTGCTTTTAGTATTGTCAGTAATTTCCTATATATCGGGAAGGTCTTCCGCTTCCTGTTTGCAGCCATCAATTTGTCAGTTTTGTGATATATATATATATATATATATATATATATATATATATATATATATATATATATATATATATATATATATATATATATACATACTGTATATATATACATGAATACATACACACATTCTATACTCAAATATTAAACCTGTACTTCCAACGCATCCATAGAACTAAGAGTTGCGACTTACGTTCCGCATTAGGAAAAATAAGGTGTTATAACTCGCACCCCCTCAACCACCTATCAGATATGAAATCAACTTTTTTATTCGAGCACAGACAACTCCAATATGATCATGAAGTGATGTTCATGGAAGCCCATTACTAACCCAGTGACTACAGCTGATTCCAGACAGACAGATACTGACCCTCTGTATTGCTCTGATGAAGCAAATTCAATTTATTCATGAACATTATCAGACTTGAGATTTTAATATGCTGTGGTACTAAGCCGAGCAACACATCACATTTGTAAAGTAAAGAGATTGCTAAACACGTTTTGAAAGACAGGTGATAAGATATATTACTTGCTGGCTTATCATGAGGCTTCGACGGCTATAAAATGATGTAAAAATACATTTTATGATGAAGTCCCAATTAGCTCAAACACTATTGTAAGGTTTTATGTTGACAGCTACCTGTATGTTTCTTCAACGTGGAAACAAATTTCCTGTTATCACCATAATATATACACGTTTTGTTACACTTATCAAGTTATTTTTATGTAATAAGGATCCACAAGAAGTACTTCACTTTAAGGGGGTAAATTCCAATTTTCATATTTAATGAAGCATTTTGAGTTTTATACTGCATCTATCGCTGTCTTGAACAGGCTGACGTATCCTGCCGCTCTACCAGACAACAGCATTAATGGATCATCCGGTCCATTAAAAACAAAAATCAGGGAATATTAGTTACAATAAAAGAATTATCACAAAATTAGAAGGAATAAATTAAGAAGATAATGACAGATACTATGTACTGTATATTAATGCAGAGAAGAAAAAGAATTTAAAATTAGAACTCAATTTATAAATAACAAAAGAAAAGTAAATAATTTGCCAATTTTTCTTTCATTTTCTTATCAATAATCAGACGAAAATGAAAGACAATATGAGCCCTACAAGAGAATTCCTCACCCCTCGTAATACCTTTTGGATATTTCATACAGAGAACTGGATGACTCTCACCCAAATGTTAGGGAGAATTGAAAACTTTCAAGGTAATCGCTCTACCGACTTCGCAATAGTGTTTACTAATGCAATGCCTTCTTCTGAATGACGTCGAGTTACCTATTTAAACTATAATGAAAATTACCCTGCTACTTGAGCTTCTTGCGGGCTCTAGTCACCATTCAATCGATAGGGCTAACACTGCTTTCTTACTCGTATTAATATTACAAAGATGTGTATATATATATATATATATATATATATATATATATATATATATATATATATATATATATATATATATATATATATATATATATATATATATATATATATATATATATATTTATATATATACATATATATATTTATATCTATATATGTATTTGCATATATACATACATATATACATACACACACACACATACATATATATACATATACACATATATATATATATATATATATATATATATATATATATATATATATATATATATATATATATATATATATATAAATATGAATTATTAGTCATTTATGCACGTATGACTTTTCTGTATATCGAAGTCAAATCTCAAATATTTTTATGTTGTTAAGTAGTGCTTTATAGGGTAAATATATGACACATATGACAACATAAAACCATAAATATGCATATACATATGTATATATATATACATATATATGTGTTTGTGGTTATAGGGTCTGATATATAACGTATATCTATCTATCAAGTACTAGATACCAACGTATCTAAATATTTGCGGACGAAGATATTTCTAAAGAAATTCACTCTCTCGTTTCAAATCTTGCAATTTCGTTATATAAAGTAAAGACACGACATCCCTGCAGCATTTTGCATGAACTTATGAAGAATATTCCTGTCTTCACTTTCAACGACTATCCTTTGTTTTCTCTCAGCTGCACGAGTTCAAGACGGTCCTTGATAAGGTCTTTCACAATCTTTCAAATCTTCTCTAGTTTTGAGTTGTTAGTATCTTTGCATACCAACAATCGTTTGTATACCTCTCTCTTTCGGGGGTTATTTTTCCATCAGGGTTATCAGTGACTGAATTGCATGACGGGAGGAAACATTTTGTTGTCTGGTCTATGCCTTATGCTGTTGAGCTAATGGTTAATACATATTTAAAACTAACGCATGATATTATGATATAAGATCTATCGAATTATATTACTTTATTTACACTGGGAAGAAGACAAGTAATCGATGAGCATTCCCGAAAAAAATTCAAAAGTCTTAGATATATGCATAAACAAACTATCAAGCAAATTTACCATTGTCAGTAACGGAGTATCCTACACCATTATGATTTTTAAATAATAATCGAAACCACTGAATATATATTTATTTGCCTGTATATTTACCCGGACATCTTTCTTCCTTCCGGAAATCATTGACAAAAAGATATACTAAAGTATATTCCCTTGACTGTAGGAATGAATGAATATCTCATAGCCTTTTGGCAACGGATTTCCCTCTTCGTCAAAAGATATCATTCATGGTTATTGGAGTAGCTGTGTACTTCCTCCAATATTTTTCTTTTATTACTGATAAGTTTATTAACTGGAGATTAATATTAGGTACCCGTGGCACAAATCTATTTTATATTTTTTTTTCTCTGTCCCTCCTCATGTTTCATAATTTGTGTTTTGATTTAATTTATGTTTTATCACGTTTATGAGGCTCTGAATGATTATTATATTGGTTAATGATAAAAGCAGTTATAAGGTGGAAGACATATACATTACTTTTTCATTGTAACTTGAACTCTACTATTGACAATACTGAGGGCTATCGTTTTTTCAAAGTTATTGAGCACGGTAAGTTTGTCAAACAGGATCGCTGAATAAGATGGTTATGCAAGGAGACTTGCTCGGAAAAATTACTTCTGAATGCTTTCTTGACCCAAAAGTCAACATTTTAGTATTTAACTTGGTGATATGTATGAAAATAATTCCTATGGAAGATATATATATATATATATATACATACATACATACATACATATATATATATATATATATATATATATATATATATATATATATATATATATATATATAGAGTATATATATATACATATATATATATTATATATATATATATATATATATATATATATATATATATATATATATATATATATATATATATATATATATATATATATCTTCCACAGGAATTATTCACACGCAAATCATCCAGTGAAATACTACAATGTTGACTTTCGGGTCAAGAAAGCACTCAGAAGTAATTTTTCCGAGCAAGTCTCCTTGCATAACCATCTTATTCAGCTATACTGTTTGACATATATATATATATATATATATATATATATATATATATATATATATATATATATATATATATATATATGTATATATACATATATATAATGTATCCTCTCGCTCATTTGCATCTATGTTTTCAATATTTCACTCTTATTAAAGTGAAAAATGATTTATGAATTAATATTCTTTCACTCAGGCAATTCTCATGAAACCTCATATACAAAAATTATCTTTTATCCTGGCTTTCAACAGCCGCGTCAATTATCTTTTTCTTTTTTTGGTACATATTGACTGTCCAAAGAATAGTTTTGAGGACTGGACTTCCAACATCTTTTTTCCTTTCTATTTACCTATATATCACAATTCCTACAATAAAAAGATTTCATCAAAATCACCTGCAAACAAATTTTAATTTAAAAAAATGAAGTAACTGAATTCACAACCAAAATGGTGGGCAGAAAACAGGATCGTTTTTAACTTTCTTCTTTAACTCCCTCTACTTCTGCAACCATCTACAGTGATGCGCCAATAAAAAAAAAACGATTCTCGCACAAACTATAAACAATCCTTTTCCCTTATAGCAATGAGGTTCAGAGATCGAAGTAAAAGGCGTGAGGTACTACAACGAATTAAAATGATAGTGAAATTGGATGGAATCAGGAATTTTGAGATATGAGAAACGGCTAATGGTCTCGTAGCTTCGTTTATCTTTCTCTTGTTCGGTGCAATTTATAGGAAATAATCACGCTCCACTTTTTAGTTTTCTGTAAAAGAAAACCATTGAGATGGCTTGGTCTGTCCGTCCGCACTTTCCAACGCAGAACGGCTGCAAAATGTGTGTTGATCATCCATCCTTCAAACATCAAACATACCAAATTGCAGCCCTCTAGCCTCAGTAGTTTTCATTTTGTTTAAGGTTAAATTTAGCCATGATCGTGCATCTGGCAACGCTATAGGACAAGCCACCACCGGGCCGTGGCTGAAAGTTTCGTGGGCTGAGGCTCATATAGCATTATACGCTGTACAGAAAACTCGACTGCGCCGAAGAAACTTAAAGAAAAGCTGTTGAATAAATTGAAAAGGGTATTGAGATCACCTCTGGATCATTTATCCTACCATACTGGATAGCCTATTTCTTGTGTATGGTTTTTTATTTCCTCTCATACTAAATTCTAATTATACCAAATGTAGCTGCAACATGATAAGTTTTTCAAGAAAGTCTTTGACATTCTATGAATACTAAACTATCACCATGAATTAGGAGAAAAATGCGAACTTTACACATATCTTAATTTACATTTTCTTGAAGAAAACAAAAGTGGTTTAAATCTAATGCTATCGACAATTCTTTCTTATGCATTAGTCGCATTGAAATATGAAATTAAAAATGGGGATTTAGCACCAAAGGAATAAAAATAGTCTCTCATTTAGTATTTAGACTCCGTTTCAGACTACTTTCATGGGTAATTATTCATCCGGCACTAATGAGCAAATAATCGTTCCTCGAAATTCAATGCTACATGACGGGAGCCAATCAGAGGCACGACAGTGACAACTTCAGTCCCGAGAAGCACGAAGGTCTCCACTTGTAAGACAGGAAATGTTCATGTTCCTGCCGTCATAGAACACGTCTCAGGGAAGTTTAGGTATTCACTGAGATCCCTCTTGAGATGCAGCAGTGGAGATGGAGACATTTACATTTGCGACAAAATCCCATTTTGGAATCCAAAGAGGTTATGTAAATTGAATTAATCTCTCTGCAGTTTAAGCGATTACGTCATTGTGAGCAGATTTGGTTAAGGTTCAGATCTGTAAAATACAAGTACATGCGTAAGCGGGAGCTCGCATGCACACAAACACGCGGACAGACACGCACACACACATACATATATATATATATATATATATATATATATATATATATATATATATATATATATATATATATATATATATATATATATATAAATCACGAAAATATGGAACGTGATGAATTAATAAATAAAGATAAAATCCACGAAGAAAAGGGAAACAATGGAGTGCTGCGAGGTCTTTCGACTGTCTGTCGTCCTTTACTTAGCAGACTCCTAAGTAAAGGACGACAGACAGTCGAAAGGCCTCGCAGCACTCAAGTGTTTCCCTTTCCTTCATGGATTTTATCTTTATTTATATATATTTAAAGTTTATTCCCTCAACATTAATCGTCTACCTTAACTGGAGGTTGTTCCAAAGAGCGTATTCATGCTTACACTGGTAAATAATATATGAACCTCTTTTGCACACGCCAAACACTCTGCACTGAATGTTATGTTTACCATAACCTTACGAGCACTTTCACGCTTCCTTAATATCAAGGCTCTTTCTTTTCAATAACTTTTCGACACCATATGTCCTTTCCTTTACACGTCTTTTTAAAAAGACTGTGTTTTTTTGCGCAACATATTCGGTAGCTTTTAAGGTTCACGGTGTTTAAATGTTCACAAACATAAATATTCCAAAATAAAAACCATATGCACCTGAAAAATTGACATTCCTACAACATTCTGCATCAACTTGTGAAGAATACACTTTCCTTCGGCATCATCAATCATCCATTCTTTTCTGTCAGCCAAGTGGGTTCAAGACCGTCTTAATAACCTCCTTTCTGAGCTTTCAAAACTTTTCTGTTTTTCAGTCATCAATCTCTCTCCATATCATCAATCGCTTGCATAGCATCTTTTAACCAAGTATTTTATATTGGAAACCCGAGAATGTATTGCTCTTATATGGAAAAATATTTATATTTCCTTATTTTATTAGTTATTCAAATAAAGCTTCTGACAGTATTTGTTACACAAACACACACACACACACACACACACACACACACACACACATATACATATATATATATATATATATATATATATATATATATATATATATATATATATATATATATATATATATACATACATATATATACTGTATATATGTGTATATATATATATATGTGTGTGTGTGTGTTTCGGTACAATAAAGTCGCAGGAGTAGCACTTGTTTATTAAACTGTTGCCTTCATCAAAAGAAGTATATATAGTTCGAATAACAAACCTTTGAGCAAAAAGAACGTTACACTAGTTTAAGTAAGATACAGGACTCAGCTATGAAGAAAATAACTGTCATTTGTTTACAATTGGGGTCATTTGGATTTGGCAGGTTATTTGAATTATTTTCACAGTGAATTTACGTTTACCTATATGCCCACTGTAAAAACAAGTGTATGTTAGACAAAAACCTTTATCATTCATCTCTGCTACCAGCTTGGTAATAATGAAAGTAAACATCACAGGCCATTACGCCCTAGCTAGTAGTCAGATGCACCAGAAAGGGAAAGGATTAGACATTTTAGATTTTCATTAATTATGATATCATAGTTATTGTCTTCGTAGCTCCTAATTGCGTTTTTTTTTATGGAGCACGAGCTTCACATTTATATACTCCTATACCAATTTCGAATTGTACCACTATGAACACCTCACGCGTCAAGAAGGAGAACGCCAAAATGCCACAAATCACAAAACGCCAGAAAATGCATTTAAACTTTCTTACCGTCTTTGAGATGTTGTTTTAAGTTTGGGCTGAAAATTAGCATGTCGTCGACGTAGACCACGCAGAATGTAAGATGCCCTAACAGTTTGTCCATTAGTGTCTGGAATGTTGCCCCTGAATTACGGAGGCCGAAGCAGAAATCCTAGAAGGGGGTTTCTGGTATCATCTTCTAAAACTAGGGCATAGTCAGTTACGTAATAATAGCTACCTTCGGGATTCTGGAGGAAATTATACCTGCGCTTGTAAATAAAAGGACTTAGGGTGCACCGTTAGCTTCAATAAAACAGGTATGCCACGAAACCGACTGTCTTTTAAAGTGCGAGATATAACCTTCCATGAAATAGCCTACTACCTTAACTATAATTAGCATTGCACTATTTCGGATAGGGTTAAATCCCCAGCCGCCACCGTTTAATTGCCACTATCCATCAACTCCCATGATCTAATTCTGCAGGCAGTGGATGAACGATTACGGCCCCCTTAAGCACATCAGGTTTCCAGCATTAATTCGCCTCTACCTTTCTGAAGGGAAGAGATTTCCATGTTGCCATTGTCTAGCATATGGCAGCTAACGCCACTCACATGACATCTATTGATACGCCATGAAGCTACGAGTTTAGACGTGTGAAGGGTAAATCCATTATTAATTTTATGAAAAGAAAAATATGTTTTTTTTATTTCGTGATCATACTGGAGAGATTCAACGTGCAAAAAGTATTGTATAGTAATAAGTGAAATATATTCTTTGGCCGAGTTGGTTGAGCTTCAGACCGTCATTCGATGGGCCGGAGTTCAATTCCGCCGCCGGCTGATGAAGAGTTAGAGGAATTTATTTCTGGTGATAGAAATTCAGCTATAATGTGGTTCGATTCAGGTCCCGTTGCTAAACCAATTGGTTCTTAGCCACGTAAAATAAAATCCTTAGGGCCAGCCCAGGAAGCTGTTAATCAGCTCAGTGGCCTGGTAAAACTAAGCTATACTTTTTTTTTCTCTCTGAAAGAAATTAGACGATCATAAACAACTCCAAAACTACACAAAGTTCCTGTTCATATAAATTGGTTGCTAAAGAGATGTTTTATGTAAAAAAAAATATATTTTGAGTATTTTAAACCAAGGAAGGCAAATCTAAATTATGTTTTACCTTTCTTTGAAAATATGAAAGAAAGCTAAAAAACTATCATAACTGCAAGAATTATCGCAATTCTCAATCTCTTCAGACCCCGAATTTGAATGTCAGTCAAACGCTAAGAAAAACCTTTCGCTCAATAACTGTTCATTTCCACACTCAGTTATTTTTCAGGTGACGAGATTCTTCTCAAAAGATTTCTGAGAAACTTCATTCTTTAATGCCCACAGCGAAGAGAGGTTGCTTAATTATTTCCAGTGGAACAGACATCAGATTTGGTATTCTACATCCCCTTCTTATCATCCAGTTCTCTTTTCGGTATTCTGTATATGGTTTTAGCTTAATTAATAATAAAACATTCCGAAGGGATATATGCTTGTTTAACCATTTTTCCTCGAGTTTATTACCATCGGTTAATACATGTGTTAAAATCTAGGGAAACGTCGTGTATATATAGTATACTATCATCTCCACATAATGATTTTCCAACACGATGAAAGTCTGTGCAGGAGGCTGACAATATAGACAACACAATAATACATTTAAGACCTTAAAGTATATAGATCCCTGTTCCTCACAGGGCTTTATCTTGGAACAGAATTGCAATAAACTGCACAGCTGAAATGTCAATATCAAGATAACTATCAGCAGCCTAATTAAAGAGGATGGGGTACTGGTTAAAAAGAAAAATAGGACTTTTTCGTGTGAGAAGATAAAAAAGAGCATGTATGTAATTAATCTATTGTTATTATCTTATGCTGGAGGGGGAGATACAAAATAAAAAGTTATCTTTCAAAGACGAGGAAGATAAGTATTTATAAAAGCCTCACGCATTGACAAGAAAAGAAATAATACTTAAAATCCCTCAAATAGAATGATTTTAAAATGTGGACTCTCGTAATGCATTTTGCTTTTATCGATATCTGCTCCCAGCCGCGGTCCTCTTGTCTAGTTTCCATTGTGTTTTGCCTTATCAGATTTGCGCTGCCTGCAATAAAACCCGGGCTTACGCTTCCCATCCCCCCGCCCCTCTCCCTCCCCTAGCCCAATGTTCGTTCCCCCGCCATCCCTCGGAAACCACTTCGAGATAGACACTATCGCTCCGCTGCTGCAAATGACTGCCTTTCTGGTACGTTCTTCAGGCCTCTTTTATCTACGACGCTTCGTCCCTTCGGGATTCGGAGTACAGGAAATTCTGATTTCCTGTTTTCGTCCTTTGTCTTTGCTTGCTGAAACAATGCTATTTGCGCACACAGTTTGGTCTTAAGAGGAAAGACGAGAATCATGAATACTTGTAGTCTTTTGTAATGATCTTAGCCCAATGGATTTTTCCAGCCTTCCAGTCCACCACAGTCAACTAACTATCAGGTATATAGTTTACTGCTTTTGTTAACCAAGGCTCAGTGGTTTTAACGGAAAGAGAAATCCGTCTTCACTCGCCTAGGATTTTTAACCTGGTCTTTTGAAGGCAGGAAAAATTCTATCTATCACAACTGGAAATATCTTTGAACAATTTTACCCTGTTATCGTAAAAAAAAAATATGTTAACACTCTTAAAACAAGTAATATATACTATAATCTCCAAAACCCTGTTTGATGTTAGGTCAGTATGCGAGTGGGCAACAAATAATTTCAGCACCTCTCTCAACTTAGACTACATTAGGATTTTCTACCAACAATAATCACGCTTATAAAACTACAGAAGAAATAATAATTCTTATCTTTTCCCCTCGTTTGTTTGCCAAATCTCTTAGGTTGTATGTTTCCTACCAAATCCTCACGGAAACTTTAACTTCCCTACGTTGCAAATCGATATGTTTTTTCGTAATAACTTACACTTTTCTTCCTGACGAGATTCATTTACTACATGTATGAGTTGTAGATGGGGGAGATTGTTTGTTCAGTAGGATATAAATTACTGAAAGTTATTTGCTCCACTTATAATTAAGCTGTGAGATATGCTATCGTCCTTCTCCAAATGATAGTAACTGAAGGAATGCCAAGTTATGGGGTGCCATAAAAAATAATGAATATAGTTCATTTAGTCTGCAAACGTAATCAGCACATGCCTAATAAACTTTAAGACATAGCTTGCAGTTACCAATGCTATGCTGCTAGATCCTCGGTTGGATACTGGGACTCCTTTTTTTTTTTTTTTTTTTTACAAATCTTTCAAAATATTTTTCAGACGTGAAATGCTTCGATGCAGTAGAATGGCGTTCGAAAAATATTTTTCAATCGTGAAATACTTCGATGCAGTAGAATGGAGCTCAAAAGATATTTTTCAATCTTGAAATGCTTCGATGCAGTAGAATGGAACTCAGCCAATGGGCTCATTATCTTCAAAGTCCGGTCCACATTTACATCGAAATGCATCATCACTGATGCAGGTACATAAGAGAGGCTGTCAGTAAAACTATTAAGAGCGATCTTTGAATTTATGTTTCATTTGTTCATGTTCCCTAAAACGTGATTAACTTCTCTTTTCGAACCTGACAAGTTATTATACCTATATATATATATTATATATATATATATATATATATATATATATATATATATATATATATATATATATATATATATATATATATATATAATATGTGTGTGTGTGTGTATGTGTGTGTGTGTGTGTGTAATTACATACAAACATATATATATATATATATATATATATATATATATATATATATATATATATATATATATATATATATATATATACATATATATATATATATATATATATATATATATATATATATATATATATATATATATATATATATGTAAACATAATTTTTTCTTGCTCATAAAACAGGAAAGTCTTGATTCAAATTTTTCAAAGTATAATAAAAAAACAATAAAATTATTTTATATTAAGGGTAGGAAGAACAGGATAATAAAACTAACTTGGTCTGAAGACAGGCATATAAATTCATCATAGTGGTAAACTTAATGGACAGTTGATACTCATATTTTCGAGAGCAGTTTGTGAAAGTAGTACTATATTGATAAATAAGGATAATTCGCTACAGAGAAATTAGCTAAAAAAAACCGTGAACGTATTTATAAAGAAATTAAAAGTTTGAGCATCAGAAGTACTTCCTGCCATCAGGAAATTTTTCTTTCAGAGCACCTATCGTAAATTTTGAGTATAAATTGTCTATAGTGCTACCCGTCTATATGAATGAATCTCGTCAAATGGTAATGAAACTCCTTTAGGTTTCGTTAGCATTTTGTTTTACTTGCACAATCTTTTTGAAACTGTCTACTATTACCCTGCTGAAAGCTTGACGAAATTATTTTGTTCATATAGAAATTCAGAAAGAAAAGACGCAGCAGTTGTTATTAGGATACAAGAGAACTATACGAAGACGATGAACAACAAAATAAGTTGAGTCATTCTCGAATTATGGAAGTCTGAATTAGCATAGATTGATTGGTGGAAACTGAAAATATTGACCCAAAAATATTTTGATGCCTCAAAATTAATGAAATCATACTAAGAAGGTAACAATGTACTGGAGATTATGTAATGAAAATAACCAGAACATCTGAAATTAAAGGCAAGTAATACCGTCCCTAACCAGGTCAAAAATCGGAAGGAAACGACAGCCACCAAATGAATTCTGCAAGGACTTCCCGGCTAATTCCTCGAAACGCAGTTTAGTTATTCCATGTAATGTCATGGATGCCTCCAGCTCAAATATCTTTGGGAATAAGAGCTTCGAATTATGTAAGTCAGTACTCTGACTTCGGTAAGGCTATCCGTTGAAATTCGGCTGTAATTGTCCGAGAGAATTTTCAATATTAATGCTGGATAACTGAGCTCTGACGTGACTTGAAGTTTTCAGTAACCGTGCTTGGTGGTTTCGATGCGGTCTAAAAATACATCCTGTGGGCGTTTCTAATTACTTATTGAGAACATATTCGTTTCGATAACATTTTAATCTACAGTATGTCAGTGTGAAAAAGATATTCTTTTGAAGTTTCTTTGCTCCCAAAAATCAGTTTTAATTATTTTGAATTTAGTAATTCATATTAGGAAACTGAAATTGACCCTTTTTAGTGTTCTGTAAAAGAAAACTATTGAGATGGCTATTTGTCTGTCCGTCCGCACTTTTTCCTGTGCGCCATCAGATCTTAAAAATTACTGAGGCTAGAGGGCTGCAAATTGGTACGTTAATCATCCACCCTCCAATCATCAAACATACCAAATTGCAGCCCTCTAGCCTCAGTAGCTGTTATTTTATCTAAGGATAAATTTATCATGATCGTGCGTCTAGCAACGCTATAGGTGCCAACAACACAGGCCGCAACGGGCCGTAGCTGAAAGTTTCATAGGCCACGGCTGAAAGTTTCATTGGCCGTGGCTGAGAGTTTCATACATGCATTTAAGCAGTACAGAAAGCTCGACTGCGCCGAAGAAACTTTGGCACATTTTTAACTTGTTAATAGTAAGGATTAATTCATAGGTTTATGGTATGTATTTAATGACTATTTAAAAATGTATAAAACTTGCACTCTGAACTGATTTTTAAGTTACTTTATACTGCGATAATGAGTGACATTAAATAATTGTTCCGTTGGTAGAAAAGGCAAAATAATATTATGCAATTTTGAGTAAATGCTGGAATTTATGGATAAACAGAGAGTGAAAAGAGGAAAAGAAAACTAAATACCATTGTAAACAAAAATTGATTAAATGGGTATAAAAATGAATGTAGTCTTGCTATCAAAGTATGTTTCGATAGCAGTCTATATGATTCAAAAAATATACATACATGCATACACACATATATACATACACACACAAACACACACACACACACACACACACACACACACACACATATATATATATATATATATATATATATATATATATATATATATATATATATATGTGTGTGTGTGTGTGTGTGTGTGTGTGTGTGTGTGTGTGTGTGTGTGAGCGCTTGTGTAACATACCTGTATTCATTGCTAGCCAAATCATCTAAATATAACCCCATATCCCCAGTTACCTCTAAGACTTTGCCGTCCATGCAGCATGCTGCATAACCTCTCTAATACGTCATCAATCATCCTTTGTTTCCTGTCAGGTGGTGGGTTCAAGACCATCCATAATAACCTTCTTCATAAGCTTCCAAAGCTTCTGTACTTTCGAGTCATCAGTCTCCCCATATCATCAATCGTTCGCCTGTCTTTCTCTCTGTCAGAGTATTTCATCTTGGCATCTGGGACTCTGTGATTGTCTCCCAAGAGAAA
This sequence comes from Macrobrachium rosenbergii, assembly GCF_040412425.1. NCBI lineage: Eukaryota > Metazoa > Arthropoda > Malacostraca > Decapoda > Palaemonidae > Macrobrachium > Macrobrachium rosenbergii. Next base: position 28,913,740 of record NC_089795.1, read on the forward strand.
AGGATCTCTCAATTTTGTGTCCTCTGCATCTGCTTTATAAAGCTCAAGGTTATGGTATGTTTAAAGTAAATACACATGACTTCATAACAATGTGTTACAATGCTTATTATATTCTCTGTGAAGTTATTTGAAATGTTTTTTTTTTCTGATTCATATACTTAAGGAAAAAAGGTAAACAAACATATATCCCTTCGGAATGTTTTATGATTAATTAAGCGTTCTATAAATACATAACATTCCAAAGAGTAAACGATATGTTTACATCGGTGTTTATATTGTACAAACATTTTTTCTTTGTTGTAAGTTCAAATAACTGTAGAAGAAAATAGAGAGAATGTCTGTTTATTTCCTCATATTCCTCTTCATAATCCTTACATTTGGTTTCGTATACATTATCAAGGTCAAAATTTTCTATATTATTATAGTTGTATAGCCACGGTCAACGAACCTCAAGACTTCATTATCGTGCCCTGGCAACTTCCTATTTACAAATCGAATGCACCATGACACTAGTCCGCTAGACAACGATAGTTAAAAATTTAGATTCGTTGGAAGTGGTAAGAGTTAATTGTATCAGGGATGTCACCGTACTCAAAGATATCTAAGAATAAGGATAATTATCATTGTTACTGTTAGCTCTAAAGTTCAAGATACTGACCATTCCTTTAGTTAAGAGGCAAACATTTCTCCACACAATGTGGCTGAAATCAGTAAGTATGGGGAGCCTAGCGAAGAAATAATTTATGAAAACATTGTGAGCCTCAACGTTATCTTCTTTATGCTTCAAAGAGTGATTTGCCTTATCTTCTCTCAGATTATGTGTATCATCATCAACACATAAAGGAATGAGTGCAAATTAGAGGGATTTAAATCGGAAAACTGGCACATAAAATATGATGATAACTGCAAACGAAATTTTTTAAGATTCTGAAATGTGAATAATTCTAAATCCTTATGCCTGGCTCCTTTGCCGCGTCTTTCACTGTTTCCATTTGTTTTGTTTTATCTGATTTCCTCTGAGTGCCTACTTGAAATGAAACCTGGCTCTTGCTTACAGCGGCCCCCTCCCCCCCCCCCCCGGCTATCTCCCCACGCCCTGCTCACTTCTCGAATGCACTTTGAGATAGACACTCGCCTTGCTGATGCAATTGACTGTCTCTCTGAAAGGTATCTTCAGGGCTTTTTATTCTTCTCTTTCTTTTAAATTCTGAACCAAAGGAAGACTGGCTTCATTTTTTTTCTGATGTTAACAAATAAAATAGAGGAAGTAAGGCAGTGAGAAACATTTTAACTGTACCCTTTAAATCCACTGCAGTTATTCCGAATTAAGCATCGCGAAAATCATTTTCAGCTAGATAAAATATCACTTATATTTAAATGAATGTGTTTTTTTATTATCTTATAGAGCAGTTATCGAAAACGTAGACTCATAATCGTCATACTACGCCTTGGAACGATGGTGGGACTCAGCACGAGGCCACAGTGCCGAGCTAACACAAAGCTAAGAATATTCATCCTCGCAATACTCAGTGAGTCTCCTTTCACAGTTAAGTTACAACGAACCAGGATGTATTTCTAAATTAATCATAATAAAAACACGGTACATTTCAACACAGATAGAACGATCACTTTAAGAAGATTCTCATAAAGCGAAGTCATGATGAAATAACAACTTCATTTGTTAACTGTTGATAATGTGGATACAGCTCGATCTCACCCACTGTGCAATCCCCATAATTCATTCATAATGACAAATGATATGTTTCAAAGAATACGAGTCTCATTTCTTTAAAGAATTTCATATTGAGATAAGCAAGGTCTATTTATATAAGGTCGGCCAGCGCGAGATTAACCTTTTATGGGTCGTGGTCGCTGATTACACAGGCCATTGGTCCTTTATTTTCGAGGTGAATGGGCCACTAACCTATACCCAACAAATTCAGATTATTCAGCATCAGTATTCAGTCATTTTTTATAATAATAATAATAATAATAATAATAATAACAATAATAATAATAATAATAATAACTGTTTCTATAGCATTTGATTTGTATAGCATCTTCTCTATTTTTCTTAAAATCTTCTCATCAGCGCGCAGCTGGTATGGCAAGTTTCCTAAGGACATATAAAGGTTTTCTGTTGTCTTAGTTTTATTTCCCCTAACGTTTTGACACGCGCACTGGAGGCCATCTACAGAGTTACGAAAACTTAATAAATAAGGATGCAAGTTACAGAGGGTATACAGTATACAGTATATAGCAGCCCGGTGGTTTACAGTTGGAGGTGGGTGTTGGCTGGGGTATCCCCCACTGGCGTGGCTGGTATTATAGACCGCCCAGGTGACATGACGGCAAACAGTGCTTCTCTCTCTCTCTCTCTCTCCCTCACCTTCTTCTCCTCTCTCCCTCCCTCCTTCTCTTTCTCTATCTCTCTCCCTCTCCCTCTCCCTCTCTCTCTCTCTCTCTCTCTCTCTCTCTCTCTCTCTCTCTTCGGTGTTGCCGCCTGTTTTCTTATGTTTTCCTTACGGAGTGCCTAAAGTCATACCCATTCTTGCTAGACTGTAAAGTACTTTCTATGAATATATCTTTAGCACATACATGTACGAAAAACATAAGTTTATGTGTGAAAGGCACATAACTTTTTATGCGCTTATGACTTATCAAATCTATGCCTTCAAAAAACTCAGAATCGTATGCAAACAGTGAGCGCTTGTCTAAAGATTTACTCTCTCAAAAGACGTCATACAAAGAGCGAGAACTGGCTCAGAAAATTTGCATAACAAAATATTTAAAATGAAATTATGAAGCAAAGGAAAACGCAACAAGCACAACTATTGCCTTTATGAAGACAGGGTCTTTAAGGTATGTAGGAGGTTATGTTGCCATGAGATTTCTCTAAGATACCCAAATATGGCCCAAAATGCGAATGAATATATCTATGATGCTCAAACATATGAAGATATGTTTAACATTCTCTCAACTAACAGCCATGAGAGAAATTGTTATACTTATACATGGAGAAGGTTTGTTATAGGAAAAAACTGCGTTCAAATTCTGCAAAGGAGATGAAATATGTAGTGACACTTTACCAACAAAAGTAATATGTTTCTTTACAAAAATATTCATATTTTACACAAAAAGGTAACTGATCATTCATTTCAGTGAAATAAGTCCTCATAGCTATCTATAGTCAGAGAGAGAGAGAGAGAGACCATTTTAGAGAGAGAGTATGTATGTATACATATATATATTTTATATATATATATATATATATATATATATATATATATATATATATATATATATATATATATATATATATATATATAATGTATATATACATATATATAATTGCTGTTACCTATACGCGCAATTTTTTATATTAAAAAATATGAAGCCACAAATATAATTTAATATCAAATTATTTAAGTCTGCAGAATAACTTACAACCAAAAATAATTATAACTGATAAGTGCACAACCTTCACCAGTCAGCTTTTTTCTCTCTCATTCATATATATGATATATATATGATATATATATATATATATATATATATATATATATATATATATATTACATATATATACATACATATATACAGTATATACATATATATATATGCATACATATATACAGTATATACATATATATACTGTATATATAGATATATATATATATATATATATATATATATAGAGAGAGAGAGAGAGAGAGAGAGAGAGAGAGAGAGAGAGAGAGAGAGAGAGAGAGAGAGAGCGATGATGAATCTTGTGCATCAGAATAATATTAGAACGTGAACGAGCTGTGGAGCGGCTTAAGTGACGCACATGCGCATAGGCTGGCTGACCGCCTGGCTAGACCCTCCTTACATTGACCTTGGGCATAAGTATTACAAAAAAGAAAAAAAAAAAAGAGGGAATATGTAATTTTCTTCTACAGCACCATAATTTCATATTCTGGATATCGTCAGTATGGACTGGTAGGAATTCACTTCTATACGACGAGACGAGAGCTTCTGTAAATTATTTTGTGTGCTACAAGACACAATGCATAAATTCTCTTGTATATTCGCTTATTCATTTAATCAATGGATTTAATAAAAGGACTAAACTACTTATATCCCAAAAAATAGATCTACGTGCATAATATTAATAATAATGATAATAATAATAATCATGATAATCATCATCTTAATAAGAATAATGCACCAGTAAATGATGTAGGTAATTTTAGGCAAGGTCTTGGTGTGGTTCCAGTCCAAAGTTCAAACAGAATTGGATATTGGATAATGGGTTATTTAGTTCAATATCTTTACGTATTGATACCTTCCAAATATTCTCCGGTATCCTTAATGGCAGGTAGATCTAATTATATCACGAACGTCAATGTTAACTTTCCTCGTACTTGCTATTCCACGAGGAAAATTGAAGTCGGTTAGGGCGCTGCGTTTGCTAGGTGCTTTGTAAATGCTTCTTTTCAACAATACTAGGTAGTAAGGTTGAGTCTGATACGACTTGTTTCAATACTGTCACGATGGCATGGGTTCCTCACCATCGCTTCGATGTACAAAATCCCGAAAGAGGTTATATATCTCAGCGTGTCTATGTAAATCCCCCCAAAAAATCTCTCAAAATGTATTTGCCACAAAAAACAAGTAAAAAAATGCGCCGAAGTTTCTTCGGCGCAATCGTGTTTTCTGTACAGCGTATGATCTAGGCCACCGAAAATAGATCTATCTTTTGGTGGTCTCTGTATAATGCTGAATGAGCAGCGGCCCTTGAACTTTAACCATGGGCCGGTGGTGACCTATCCTATAGCGTTGCCAGAAGCACGATTATGGCTAACTTTACCCTTAAATCAAATAAAAACTACTGATGCTAGAGGGCTGCAATTTGGTATGTTTTATGATTGGAGGGTGGATGATCAACATACCAATTTGCAGCCCTCTAGCCTCGGTAGTTTTTAAGATCTGAGGGCGGACAGAAAAAAGTGCGGACAGACAGACAAAGCCGGCACAATAGTTTTTTTTTCACAGAAAACTAAAAAACACATTTTATTGTTTTTGGGGTCCTAAAAGGAATTTCAGGATGCCCTCAGTTAGTTAATCTAAAAAGAGGAAAAATATGTTAACGGCAATATGGGGTATAGCATAATAGATATACACCTAAACGTTATAATTGATACCTTTGTTGTATTATATCAAATAATGTTCCCTGTGTCCCGATGCATCGCGCTATGACTATTCATTAGTGCTGAATATTGAGGATGATTTTAATAGGTTAAAGTTTTTTCATAGTAGAAGGCTGGGTCAATACATTTCGAATATTGGGGTAAAATCATGCTGACCAGGTCTTACGGGAGTTTTTTTTTTTTTAATGTAACATTGTAAATATAAATAACTCCTATTTATACAGAAAAGAGTTCGGGTACGTACCTACGTCACTTTCCTCTAATCTAATATATTATTAAATACTAAAATTTGACCGATCCATTACTGATATTTTACCAGTTATTGATATTATTTCATATTGGAATTTAAATGCATTAATGTTCTTTAGTGATGTAAATATCGTTTAGTAATTACAATGAGAGAGAGACAGAGAGAGACAGACAGACAGACAGACAAACAGAGAGATGTTTTGCAATTATGTATTTATCACTTTCCCCGTTAATAAGACCTTGAACTACTGATAATCTTGGAAGTTTAACAGAAGTTTGGCCAACCTAGAAAAAGCACCATGCGTAGTAATCATCATTATAGCCAGCTTTGATAAGCTTAGCCTTTTCCAAGTAGCTTATTCTCGGTATTTACCAATCTTCCCTGCTGTTATTAATGTGGCAAAGGATCCTGGAGAATAACAAGTAAAAAATGCGCCGAAGTTTCTTCGGCACAGTCGAGTTTTCTGTACAGCGTGTAATGCTGTATGAGCCGGGGCCCATGAAGCTTTCAGCCACGGCTCGGTGGTGTCCTATAGCGTTGCCATAGCACGATCATGGGTAACTTTAACTTTAAATAAAATAAAAACTACCGAGGCTAGAGGGCTGCAATTTGGTATGTTTGATGATTTGAGGGTGGATGATAAACATACCAATTTGCGGCCCTCTATCCTTAGTAGTTTTTAAGATCTGAGGGCGGACAGAAAAAAAGTGCGGACGGATAAAGCCATCTCACTAGTATTCTTATACAGAAAACTAAAAACCAAGCTCGACAAAATTTTGGCTTCACGAACAATTGAACTGTGAGCATTACCTTTTAAAGTGAGCTGGAACTATTCTTTACTGTGAGATAAATCCTCCTGGATGAGAGGTGGTATTTTTCATTAGTAAATCGTATGTGAATCTTGCAAGATATTTTCAGTTGACAGACAGATTTTTATGCATGAAAAATTAATATATCCATCAATAGCTGAAAGTAAATTGGTTAAGACGCATGATGTTTTGAGAAGATACATCGTCTGTTCGAGATTATAGGCATGATACTAGGAGGATAAAGAAAAAAATGGTAAATAAAAGATAAGAGAATATTTTGTTTAACAGAGAAGTATAAATAAAGCAGTATTTTTTTTTTATAATTTCGGCATCTCTCATTTATTTTTGTTTTATTTTCAGCAGCTGTCACTTTATTTCGGAAATAAGTACTATATAATGTGAACATTAAATTTTTTCTAAAATTTGCATTTAGTAGAATTCATAATTAACATTCACATAAAAACTCCACATTAAATTCATATTTACATTCATTACGCAATAGTTTTCATAAATATTTCGATGGGAGGGATTTATTGAAAAAATATCTGCGATTCTTAATTCGCTTTGATTCACAATGTCTTAAAAAGGGATTTTTTACTGCAAATGAATACGGATACGAAAAAGTTGCATTTATTTACTCTCTTTATATTCAATGTACCTATTAAATTAAAGCACTATGGAAAATATAATTTTCTTTATATATATAAATATATATGTATGTATATAGTATATATATACAGTATGTATGTATATATATATATATATATATATATATATATATATATATATATATATATTTATATATATATATATATATATAATATATATATATATATATATATATATATATATATATATGTATATACATATATATATGTATATATAAATACATATACATTATATATATATATATATATATATATATATATGTATATATATATATATATATATATGTATATATAAATACATATATTATATATATACATATGTACAGTAAGTATATATATATATATATATATATATATATATATATATATATATATATATATATATATATATATATATATGATTAAGACAGTGACACAGACACTTGGAAATTCTAACCCTTTTCTTTTACCTACCCAATACCCTAGCCAAATCCCTAATAAACGTCCAACAAAAGCCAGTCCCCAAAGAGACGGGAGAATACGAAATCCCTTGCCTTGACTGTGACCAGTTCTACATCGGATTTACAGGTAAATCATTCTCCCAAAGACTAACACAACACAAATGTTCAGTAAGATATGGCCAACAGAACTCGGCTATTTTTAACCACATAGAACAAACTGGAATATGTCATGTGTAATTTATAGCAGCAATTGTCGGTTCAAAACCCAGATGGTAAAATCAGCACTGATTAAACAAAGAAATACAATGGCCCTCTCAAAAGGAGCCTGGTATTTAGGTCTGATTAATAAAATCTTCCTCCACCCAGCGGTAAAGAAAATTAAGAAGAGGCTGTCAACAGGAGTGACGTAGCGGCCAACTTCTGGAACTTTCCTTCAACTGTATTATTAGCACTCTTCTCTACTTCTTAATCCATTATCTGTCCACTGACGAAGACAGTTGTCTTCGAAATATAACGCTATAGATTCCACCCTTTTGGTGTTTTTATGGGCTCCTTTTATTACAAAGACAGACACACACACACACACACACACACACACACACATATATATATATATATATATATATATATATATATATATATATATATATATATATATATATATACATATATATATATATATATATATATATATATATATATATATACATACATACAGTATATATATGTATATGTATACGCAATGTGGGTGTTACTGACATGAAAAAGCGTTGTAAAAATTATTCATTACGCCGGTAACAGATTTTAACTTCAAAACAATTAGAAACAAAAAATTTCGACGGACTGCGTATTACAGCTACATTTCTGTATTTATTTGTAAGACACTGCGATGAAAAATTCTGAAATTCACGTTCGCATTTGTTTCAAAAGTAGCGCATATGCATCATTATTAAAGAGAAAATTGTTGAGTAATTTGTATATCTACGCATCGGTAATTCAAATAAATATTTTTTTAAAATAAGAAATGAAATATTTTATATCACGATAATGAATAGATACTTAATATCTTTACAATGATGTTTCTCAGATAAAGAAATAATGTTTTGTGACATTTATCGTCGTAAAAACATAAAAATACATATAATATCAATTTCTAATAACTTATCAAATGCGGTCGTGTATGTGTCTCTCGGGAATCAATATAAATTATAGTTATGGAAATCTTGTCTAAAGGTTAATACTAAACTCACTCGTTCTCTCTCTTCAAAAGCACAAGCAAGCCCGCGTTCATGTGTTTATATTTACTAATGTCTAGGTTTTTTCAAAACTATAACAAGTGGTTCATTGATTTGATGTTTAGTTCTTTTCCTGAAATTATTTTCTTTTTGTAATCTAATTAAAAACCTTTAATTGTACGGTTAAAAAACAGAAGCTCGTTTGTATTAGAGATTATATATTTTATTTTTTACGCTTATATTTTCTTTATATTCTGGAAATACTGCCTAAAGAATGATAACTCATTAAAAATGTTTTATTAATTATCATTGACTTCATTTTGAATTATATATATATATATATATATATATATATATATATATATATATATATATATATATATATATATATATATATATACATACATATGTATATATATATATATATATATATATATATATATATATATATATATATATATATATATATATATATATATATATATATATATATATATATATAACAGCAATGTTCATATTCAAATAAAAGAGAAGATAGGACGGAAAACCAAATGATGATTCGTGAGCATTTAATTGGAAACCTTCCGATTTTACTTTATTTTCTGTATATCTGATTTTTATGTTATTTCTGAGCCTTCTCTTACTCGGAAGTCCGGCATATAGAGGCCACATTGGCAACGCGCACGTATCTTCAAACCTTTTCCATTCGGGCAAAAAGGTTCGGATCTTTTGGTCGACCAGAGTGTTGTGGTTCCCGTTTACTGTGTTGAAAACATCAAAGGGAAAAGCGAGATGCTTTTATCGTGCTGGAATGGATGCTTTGCCTCGTCTATCACGCGTTCATGCTTTGATCATGAATATATCTGGAATAGAGCTCGGAGTTTAAGAATACGATTTGCATGAATGACTTTCTGAGTTTTGTTTTTCTCTTATTGGTTAGGTGTAATACAGAAGGAGAATCAATATCAGCGAAGTGTTTTTGCATTTGTTAGTTTTTGATCCGAGTATTCCAGGTAATTAGAACGGAAACTATTACAGCCGGGTTTTCATCGAATCGGAAGTCCTATACTTCCGAAACTAACGAGGGTGTCTGTCATACATAAATGTTTTTAGAGATTCGTTCTACTTTACCGGTTACTCTGCTTGTGGTTTATTTGTTATAGATCATTATTAAACCTAATAATCGAAGAAATTACTAAAATATGATTATTCGCTTTAATATCACTGTAAGTATAAAATTATTGTCATGCTGTAAGAAAATGTCAATATTAAAAGCATCCATATTTTTCACATTTGTTTTTAGGAAACACATTCTTCAAAAACTTAACAAACATATATATTATACAATTTTTTGCTGTCTTGTTTTCTGTTATATAATTTTGTTTAAGGTCTTTAAAGGCTACAGAAATCTGCAAAGTAAACAGAGAATTTCAAATTCAAAGTAGAGGTAAGCAGTTTGACTTTAAAAGATGAGAAATTTTCTGTGAAATGGTAATTTTGAACCACATTGGAGGAATATTTCATTTCAGCGTTAGGACTTCGCTTAGAACTAATCTCAGTGGTTATTAAGCATAATAATAACATTCGACATATCGATCTTCAAAACTGAATAGTGAGGGACAAAAATTAACCAGAACCGCCGAATTATTCAGGGGCGTAAAATCATTTACTTTAATACAGCGCTGAAATTTCTCTAATGCAGATCAGTGCCCACATAGAGAAATCATGTTTCTATTGTCATGAAGTTCATCTCAAAGAGAGTAAACCTGAGATGAGACATTGATGAGAGTACCATGTAATTGGGTGACAGATTTCCAGTCTCAATGGGAAGGGGAATGGAAATTAGATTGCTCCCATTGCATTCGTCAAGATTATGTCAATGAAGTCTCGGTTCAGCAGCGAGGCTGAATATTGAATCAAAATGCACATGTCCATCGACAAGGAGAATGGATCTTGAGAGAGAGAGAGAGAGAGAGTAAGAGAGAGAGAGAGAGAGAGAGAGAGAGAGATGGTATAGTTAAATTTAATTTATATATTTATAATTTATATATATATATATATATATATATATATATCAGAGATGTAAATGGTAAGTACGGTTAAATTGAATTTCTATAATAAATTTCATACACACACACACACATATATATATATATATATATATATATATATATATATATATATATATATATATATATATATATATATATACATATACATATATATACACATATATATATATTATATATATATATATATATATATGTATATATATATATATATATATATATATATATATATATATATATATATATATATATATATATATATATATATATAGCGTGTGTGTGTGTTAGTGTGTGCGTGTGTGAGTGCTTGTGTTTGTGTATCTGCGTGAATGTTTATATGCATGTGTATGATACCGTTGTGATTGTGACACTGTCTTCTCTTCTTAAAGTATAAGCAATATTTCTATCGAGTCTTCATGTAATGGCCTCAGAATCATTGCACTGTGGTTATTCTTAATTTATTGCATTTCACGGTTCATTTCGAACGCCCTAGGTCACGTGGTTGCTAATTGCAACGTGCACAGGTGTACTCAGTAAATTTATAATTTTAATGCAGATTCAAAGCGAATGTGCTTTTGATTCAGTATTCTTACGCCTGTTATGTTTTGAGTTCATTAGCCTAGTATGGGGAACGTTTATCAGGATCAAGCTGTCTTTCAATAAAAATGAAACAGTGGCAACAATAATTTACATTTAGTTTCAGTGTTTGTTTCTTATGTTAAGCAATACTGTAGATGATTAACAGTATTATTTCAAAACTTTACAAATCGTTTTCATTCTTCATCGAATAGCAAATTACGGAGAGTTGCAATTACTTTATTTTTCTAGGAAAAATAAAGAAATTCGGTAATACTGAATCTAATAT
>NC_089795.1:28930267-28977767 GCF_040412425.1 Macrobrachium rosenbergii
TACGCTAACCTCCATCCCCTGTTGAAAAGCAAAATCACGTAAGCCTAAGAGCTCTGTTTAAAGGACAATAAGCCAAGTACTGAAAAAATTAAAGGTAAAGAATTATATGAGAAATAACGAAGAAAAAAGAATGACATGAACCGGTAAAGCTATGGAAACGAAACTCACGTTAAAAAAAATCTTTAATGTCAGTTTGTTTGTGTGCATCTTTGAATGGTTTCTTATTTTTCCTATTGCCCTACCGCTCCCTTTGTTGACGACAAAGACTTTGTTGCCATCATTGTCCTCTATTGTCGAAATTTTCTCAGTCCCACGCTCAGCAGCACTGTCTACGAGCTGGATTCCATAACACTGACTGATGTTTTTCTTAATTTCAGAAATAATCTAACAATTCAGTTACCGACTGTCAAGCAGGATTGTCGTTGCCTATATTTGTGTAGTCATTTGATGAATAGATGATCTGTTTCTTATCTTGGACTATTATATCATCATCTAAGTTGTCGTCAATATCCATTTCTGTCACCTCACAGAGCATCAAGCTGAAAACAAGGAATTTACCATTTAGCAGAGAGAAGTTACAACAATTCCTTAGAGAGGAAACTTGAAGAAATTACTTAGCCTCATCTGTGGTAGACCAAGTTAGCATCATCTATCTTTGGGTCAGGCTCGTCTTCCATTCCATCACTGTTAATAGATGATGCTGGCCTTATGGAAAAGGCTAAACTGCTTCACTGAGCTTTTCATGTTAAGCAATCAGCTGAGGATATCCCTCTCCTGACATTTGTCATCCTGAACCTATTCTTATAAAATTTACATTCCACTCTAGGGGTGTTAAGAAAATTCTTGATAACCTTGATAGCTGGAGAGGAGAAGATCCTGATGGTTTCTTCTCTTTGTTTTTTAAAAGGTTACTAGTGTGTTGTTTTCCAAGATTAGTAGATTCTATAGGTTTTTATGTTATCACAGTATCTTTGCGGATGAGCACAAGCTTAGTAATACAGTGCCTGTTTCAAAGAGTGGCATATCTGCAGACAGCAGTAACTACAGGTCGATTTCTATTCTCCCTGTACTATCCAGAATTGCAGAAAAACATATTTTAAGCCATTATACAAGTATGTGGAATCCAAGGGATTGTTAGCCGATAATCAAAATTCATATAGAAAGCAGCTAGGTAGCTGTGATGCCCTTTTAGATTTGACATGAGTAGGGTAAAAGGTGCCATTTGGCATCCTGAACATTTGGCGTCCTCAAGAAAGGGTGTCATTTGGCGTCCTCAATTATTATTATTTATTTTATTTTAATATTTTTGCTGAAGAAAATAACATGCAAATATAAAAAATAATTATGTAGTAAGTAGGGTAAAAGGTGCCATTTGGCGTCCTGAACATTTGTTAGTATGGTAAAAGATGCCATTTGGCGTCCTGAACATTTGGCGTCCTCAAGAAAGGATGTCATTTGGCGTCCTCATTTATTATTATTATTATTTATTTTATTTTTATATTTTTGCTGAAGAAAATAACATGCAAATATAAAAAAAATTATGTAGTAAGTAGGGTAAAATGTGCCATTTGGCGTCCTGAACATTTGTTAGTAGGGTAAAAGGTGCCATTTGGCGTCCTGGCGTCCTGAACATTTGGCGTCCTCAAGAAAGGGTGTCATTTGGCGTCCTCAATTATTATTATTATTATTATTATTATTATTATTATTATTATTATTATTATTATTATTATTATTTATTTTATCTTTATATTTTTGCTGAAGAAAATAACATGCATATATAAAAAATGAATGAATTTTTATCACATCACCGTGATTCATATACAAGCATTAAGCTACTCACTGTAGTCCTGAGTTCTTGTCTTTTGTTGGTTCGAGCCCACGAAACGACGAACTTATTATCAACTAAAAAATTCCCCTTCGGTAACATATATGAAAATATATTATTTCCGAAGTAGAGCGAATTCGATATTAAAGGAGGTTTGTTGCTTAATGCTTGTATATGAATCACGGTGATGTGATAAAAATTCATTCATAATATGGCTACATGCGACAAACGCACTACACGGTCAGCATGGCCGAGGTGGGTTGATATCGATTCTAAATACAAATACCTGAGTTCGACGGTGATTTGTAGGTAAGGGACGGTATCAACTTATACCTCACTTGTTGGCCGTGTGGGTAAAGGCGTTGTAGTCCGAGTACTTGTTTTTCGTTGGTTGGAGCCCACGGGACGACGAACTTATTATCAACTAAAAAAATTCCCCTTCGGTAACATATATGAAAATATGTTATTTCCGAGGTAGAGCAAATTGGATATTAAGGGACGTTTGTAGCTTAAAGCCTGTATGTGAATCACGGTGATGTGATAAAAATTCATTCATAATATGGCTGCGTACGACAAACGCACTACATGGTCAGCATGGCAGAGGTGGGTTGATACCGATTCTAAATACAAATACCTGAGTTCGACAGTGATTTGGAGGTGAGGGTCGGTATCAACTTATACCTCACTTGTTGTCCGTGTGGGTAAAGGCGTCACTGTAGTCCTGAGTTCTTGCCTTTCGTGGGTTCGAGCCCCGGGACGACGAACTTATTATCAACTAAAAAAATTCCCCTTCGGTAACATATATGAAAATACATTATTTCCGAGGTAGAGCGAATTCGATATTAAAGGAGGTTTGTAGCTTAATGCTTGTATATGAATCACGGTGATGTGATATAAATTCATTCATAATATCGCTACGTGCGACAAACGCACTACATGGTCAGCATGGCAGAGGTGGGTTGATATCGATTCTAAATACAAATACCTGAGTTCGACGGTGATCTGTAGGTGAGGGTCGGTATCAACTTATACCTCACTTGTTGGCCGTGTGGGTAAAGGCATCACTGTAGTCCTGAGTTCTTGACTTTCGTTGGTTGGAGCCCACGGGACGACGAACTTATTATCAACTAAAAAAAATTCCCCTTCGGTAACATATATGAAAATATATTATTTCCGAGGTAGAGCGAATTGGATATTAAAGGACGTTTGTAGCTTAATGCTTATATATATATATATATATATATATATACATATATATATATATATATATATATATATATATATATATATATATATATATATATATATATATATATGACTATATATATATATGTTTATATGTATATATACATATAAACCTGAACATATTGTTTACACGCAAACACAGTATAAGTATGTACAAATATTTGTGTGTGTGTATATATATATATATATATATATATATATATATATATATATATATATATATATATATATATATATAATATAGATAGATATATATATGTACAGTATGTATGTATGTATGTATGTATGTATAAAACAAGTCAAACGTTACATGACTTTATCGTTCGCAAATGTTTGGTGAAGTCGCCTGTTTTATATTCAAATTCTTGGCACCTGTTATCAATTATTCAACTTATTAATGAAAGCCGCCATTATTGAAATTCGTTATGAAATTAAAATATATTTCCATTAAATTTTCTCTCAGAAAAAAGATAAACTAGAAAACGAATCACTATATAAGCACACACACAGACAGGTGAAAAGAAGCTGAGCGATTGAGGTATATCGTGTCGACCTTCCGGGAACTTTCACAAGACTGGCACCAGCGTCTCCAGAGAATCTCCGGGCTTTGCTGACGGAGCCTCATCTTCTAGCGGAGCTTTATTTATTTATACATACAATTATACATACATATAGTTAGAAAAGAGATGAAGAATTATTCCAAATCATTGCCATCTGCTGGAAGTCCCTGACATTCCTGGAATCCCAACAATTCCCGAAGACTGAGCAGCTCAGTGGAGACGAAAATGTCTCTCTGGAATCCAGATGCGTCACGTGTCCGATTACAAAACTGGGATAAATCAGACACAGTTCATCCGTATGGAGCGGACTCTCCTTCTTTGTGAAGACAGATGATCAATTCCCAGAAAACGAGGGGAAGCCAGGTCAACGCAGACGTAGGAGACACGAGAAGGAAGAGCTTCGAGCGGGAAGTCTCCTCTTGCCATTGGATACCTCGAGGTGGGAAGCAGTGATTCCGATTTCACATATTCCTCAGTGGCAACCTCTGGCGTGGCCTAAATCCAGTAAGTGCAATGCCACCACATATGCGAAATTGATTTTCCCACCTTCTGAGGATTGTAATGTGGCAGGAACTTACGCATCGAGTAACACCTTCAGCACTGGCGCGTTTCCTACAGTCAGCAGCGAAATAACAGGTTTCGGGACTCTGCATAGGAATCATCTGTTTTCACAAAAAGCAGAGACGCCGTAAGCTCTGGCCAGCTAACAGAGCGAGGAATGGGGAAGGGCCCATCCTGGTAAAACTAAACCCCATTTCAGCGATGCTTTGTTGGCGAAGATGCCCCAGGGTAAGATCAATTGTGATCGTCAAAGGCCAAAAAAAAAAAAAAAATATATATATATATATATATATATATATATATATATATATATATATATATATATATATATATATGTGTGTGTGTGTGTGTGTGTAATAAATATATATATATATATATATATATATATATATATATATATATATATATATATATATATATATATATATAATATATGTATGTATATATATATATATATATATATATATATATATATATATATATATATATATATATATATATATATATATATATTACACACACACACGCACACACATTATATATGTAAATATAAATATATATATATATATATATATATATATATATATATATATATATATATATATATATACATATATATATATATATATATATATATATATATGTATATATGTATATATATATATTTACATATGTAATGTGTGTGTGTGTGTAATAAGTTGTCAAACTGCACGTGACAAATATATATGCAGGTAACCATTTGCAAGGTGAAAATTTCAGACCAGGTACCAAGAGCTTTCGTGCATGTACACTTCTTGAGGGGTACTTTGGAGTAATTTATACCCCAAAGAAATGTTCATGATAGACGAAAGGTGAAAATTAAAGATAAAGTGACAAGTACTTTCGTCTATCACGAACACTTCTTCTTTGGGGTATAAATTACTCCAAAGTACCCCTCAAGAAGTGTACATGATACGCGAAAGCTCTTGGTACCTGGTCTGCAATTTTCACCTTTCAATTGGTTATCTGCATATATATTTGTCACGTGTAGTTTGGCAACTTATTACATACACACGCACACACATTATATATATATATATATATATATATATATATATATATATATATATATATATATATATATATATATATATTTACATATATAATGTGTGTGAGTGTGTGTGTGTAATAAGTCGTCAACATGCATATATAAAAAAAATGATGTAGTAAGTAGGGTAAAAGGTGCCATTTGGCGTCCAGGCGTCCTGAGCATTTGGCGTCCTCAAGAAAGGGTGTCACTTGGCGTCCTCAATTATCTACTATTGGGTCTGGAGTTCCACAGGGTAGTGTTTTTGTCCACTGTTGTTTTTAGTGTATACAAGTGATATGGTTGTTGGCCTGGAAAACAAGATTGTTAGGTATGCCGATGATGCAACACTTGTGGGTGCAGTAAAGTCTCCATTTATGAGAGATGAAGTTTCTCTTAGTTTCAGTCGTGACGTGGAGCAAATTAGTGAATGGTGTAGTCCGTGGGGTATGGTACTAAACTCTGGTAAAACGAAAACACTATTGACCAGTAGATTTTTTTAGCACCAATTTATCACACCATCCTCCTCGTATTCTTGGTGCAACTTTGGACTCACAGCTTACTTTTGAGAAACACCTAATGAAAGTGTCAGCAAATGCTATACGGAAGTTTGGTATTGTACATAGGGCCTCATATATTTATAACAGTGATAATATCAATGCAATCTGTATTGGGTCATTTGTCCTTCCTTTGATAGAATACTGTTCTCCGGTGTGGATGTCTGCTTCTGCCAGAGAATTATTTCTTTTTGTTAGAGTGGTTCGTGTTGGTAGTTTTCCGTTTCCAAACATTAGCAGCTATAACTTCAACCATCGGCGGATGGTCGCTTGTTTGCCAATTTTTAATTAGTTATATGTTAACAGAGATCTTTCACATTCACAACTGATCACTGATCCTATTTTCCTGCCGAGAGCTACCAGATTTGCTGAAGTGCAGCACCAACATGCAGTAAATGTGCCTCGATGTCGAACTTCTCTGTTCCAGAGGTTGTTTATGCCTCACACCGTTGGGTTGTCGAACAGTTTCCCTAAGGATACTGTGCAATTGGAACCCCAAAAGTTCAAGCGAAGTTCCGACGCATTACTACCCTAAAGCAATTCTTCGTACTTTTTTTTAATAAAGTATTAACATTTTTTTATTTACTTGGTAATTTGTTGGTTTATTTATTTCTAAGAACTAATCTCTTCTTTCTGTATTTTCCATTACATTCTGCTACTTCTTTCAGATGAACATCATATAGGCTTGTTACATATGTATAGGGTTCATCTTCTGAATAATAATAATATAATAATAATAATAATAATAATAATAATAATAATAATAATAATAATAATAATAATAATAATTTAAAAATATATTTATACCCCTACATAACTGTGATTTTGTTTCTCCATTTCAAGACTTATGCTACTATGTGTATTTTTAATAATAATAATAATAATAATAATAATAATAATAATAATAATAATAATAATAATAATAATAATAATAATAATAATAATAATAATGCTGGTTATAATGAGAAACTATCCGGGCTTGAATGAACATTCTTAGCTCATCTAGTATGGAAACAGAAAACTACTCGTCACTGCTCATCTTGGGAGTTGTGGCCTGATATTTTTTTTACAAAGTTCTTCGCAGAAAGTTTCATTTTTGCACAAATACAATGGCAGATACAGGTAACATCCTTGTAGACAGACAGACAATGTATAGGAGAGAGAGTATAGAGAGAGAGAGAGAGAGAGAGAGAGAGAGAGAGAGAGAATTAACCCTTTATTCACCCTGCATAATATATACATACACACACACACACATAATAATAATAATATATATATATATATATATAGTATGAGTGTTATATATATATATATATATATATTATTATTATTGTTATATATATATATATATATATATATATACATTGTGAGAAAATTCCAAAAGCAATATAACAAGCCAGCTTGAGGAAAATGGTTCAATTGGTTTTGGCTTCCAACAAAAGCTTTCAGCCGGAAATAACAGCGTTAATATACGTCACTCCAAAACTGAACTTCCCCGCTCTCGCACATTGTACTGACAATCCCTTTCAGCCTCCCTGGGAAGGAGATACGATCCTCCCAATGGTTCTCTGGAGTGCTTCTATATCACTCCCTTCAAGCTCAAGAACAAAACGGGGAGGGAAGTTTAATGGGATGGGCGAAATAAGACCTGACAGTGCGGTGATTTGCTTAGGGTGATCCTATTGAATTCGTAGTGTGGCCGAGTGACTGATATGCAAAAGAAATTTTAAAAATATTTTAATTCACGTCGGTGGACTTAAATATCTTGCACTCAGAATTCAAACCGGTGAGATTTCGTATTCACAAGAAAGAGAGAGAGAGAGAGAGAGAGAGAGAGAGAGAGAGAGAGAGAGAGAGAGAGAGCCTTTTATTTAATGTTTTTTTAACGAGTAAAATAACCTCCACGGGCTGATACGTTTGGTTTCTATCAGTGTATAATGCTGTTTTTGAATTCAACTGGCTACCAGGGTTAATTAGTATCTCTTTTTTTTGATACTCATTAGCTTAACTAGAAATTTATAACAGAGCAAACATTTCGTCTCTTGTACATGTAAAACCAGTTTTACACTAAATTTTATAAAGCTTCCCAAGAAACTATTTTTAGCCAGTACAATCAATATTATCTCTGATGATATTGCCCCCATTTATACCTCAACCAAATATATTTTACAAACAATCCATGAGATAAAAATCTAGCGAGTAGGTAGCTCTCCTTCCAGTGTCGTCGCAATCCAATCTTAAATTATCGTCTGAGAAGTTTGTTCCGAGGGGATGTTCAGGCAGCGTCTTAACCAAGACATCATTGGCACAAACATGACGACTGCTTAGGGAGTGATTTCATTTGCATTTACTCCCCGATTCCAAATTAGAATCCTGTCGCATAAGCGCATATTGCCATCATCCTTCTTGACCCCAGGAGCCTTGTCGAGGACGTCTCAAACTCCCTGAGACGTGGTTCACGAAGACAAAAAAAAAAAAAAGAAGATTAATGTCTCGCGAACTATGTTCTCCAAATGCGAAGTTTCTTGGGCTCTGAATCGAATGTTATGTTTCGTATTTGGGATTTACGCTGCCAACCTCATTTTATAATTAAACTCAAATGTAATTATAGAACAGAGAACAGAGTATAGAATTTAGGCCAAAGGCCAAGCGGTGGGACCTATACGGTCATTCTGCGCCGAAACGGAAATTGACTGTAAAAAGGTTCGAAAGGTGTAATAGGTCGAAAACTTCGCAGTTGCACCATGGAACAACTGTTAGGAGGGGGTGGAAAGTAAGATGGAAGAAAGGGAATACAAACGGAGACAGAAAAAGAAAAAGGAATGAAAGGGTTGCAGCTGGGGGCCGAAGGGACGCTGCAAACAACCTTAAGTAATCCCTACAGCGCACCGCGTGAGGTGCACTGACGGCACTACCCCGCTACGGGGAAAATGTAATTATAGTTTATGTCTTGATCTTTTTTAATAAAAGTTTTTTACTGCATTGATTTTAATCACTGTTTTATTCTAATGTTCCTTCTTTGTTTTTGACCTTAATTTGTTGAACATTGATTTAGAATTAAATTTTTAAGGTAAATATTAATTATAATGTTCACAGACAGTTTTATGCATTTATCAAATCAGTATAATTCTGTCCTCAACGTAAAACGTGAAACTCCGAAATGAGAAACCTCATCATGTTATAGTGGGCTCCCAATTATTGCGTCATTTACATTTAAACCATTAAAACTTGATGAATGTTCAGTTACTGAAGTAAGTATTAGAAGGAAGAGATCTTATGAATTTTATACTCCTCTGAACTATTAAATATCTTGAGGTCAAATCAATGCCCTCCTTATTTCGGAAGAAAGCCTTCTTCCTTTATGCACAACAACACCAGTGAGATACTTCATACTTCATGCACAACCAGCAAAGAAAAACTGAACGCAACTGCAATAGAACTGAACTGAATATAGAATTAAGGCCAAAGGCCAAGCCCTGGGACCTATGAGGTCATTCAGCGCTGAAACGGGAATTGATAGTAGAAGGTGGAAAACTATGAATCAATTGTTAGAAGAGGATGGAAAGTACGATGGAAGAAAGAGAATATGAAAGGAGGTACAGTAAAAGGAACGAAATGAGTTGCAGCTAGGGACCGAAGGAACGCCGCAAAGAACCTTAAGTAATTACTACGGTGCACCAGAGGACGCAACTGTAATAGTCGGACAACTTAAATAGTAAGTATCTTTTCGGTCTAATGCGCTTATGAAAGACGAGAAAAGGCTTAGAAAGGATTGACTGCAAAAGACGAGACAAACCACTCACTGCGTGACAATGAAGCATCACCGCTTCTCGTTTTAGTATCAAAGAGCTGGGAAGGATGAACAACATATACTTTGGTCAATTAAATCAGCCAATTCTCATTTCCTAAAGGGTAAGGGGACTGCGGCTACTACGTAGGAACACTTCGTTTCTTACTGGGTACTGGTGAAGCGGAAAGCTACGTTAGAGAAAGTCAGAACTGCTCAATCGTGTTTTCTGTACAGCTGCTACAGCGTATCATCAAGGCCACCGAAAATAGATCTATCTTTAAGTGGTCTTGGTATAATGCAGTTTATGCAGCGGTCCATGAAACTTTAACCACTGCCCGGTGGCGGTCTATCCTATATCGTTGCCAGAAGCACGTTTATGGCCAACTTTAACCTTAAATAAAATAAAAACTACTGAGGCTAGAGGGGTGCCATTTGGTATGTTTGATGATTGGAGGGTGGATGATCAACATTCCAATTTGCAGCCAGCTAGACTCGGTAGTTTCAAGATCTGAGGGCAGGCAGAAGAAAGTGCGGACGGACAGACAAAGCCGGTACAATAGTTTACTTTTACAGAGAACTAAAAAGGCTAGCAAAAAAATTATTAGTTCACCATATTTTCACCATTTCACGGTGTTCATTTTTGTTCCCGACCGAATTTCGCTGTAGATTTTTGGGACAAGACGTTAAATTTCCTGTGGTTTCTAATTGAAGATCCCTGTGAGGTTTATACTGACCATAGTAAGATTGATTTTCAGTACAATTTAATTCTATCTCTATGTAAACATTATGAAATGTATTATCAACTTACACAGTTATCTATAAGTCAGCCAAAACTGAATAATGAATATTAATCTACAGGTCACAAAAACATTATTTTTTGGTTAAAAATGTTAGTCTAACATTTACAAAGACAGTGCATTACTTGAAATAAAAGTTTTACCCTTTCAAACTTGATTTCATTTCCTAACTAACCTCACTTCAGCCGTCAACTTCGCAAGCACTGGGTAAATTCCTCATGAATGCCGACAAATAGACTGGATTTATTTCACTGAGCAGAGAGCTGGCATTCCACGTCACTTGTCCATAAGATCAAAGTTAAAGAGAGAGTGTCAATGAAAAGAGATTTTTGCTTTAGCCAGTTCACAGTTTTCCTTCAATTTTTGAAGTAACAGAAAGGAACCTCAGCGTTTCAGGACATATTTTACACTGAATGCTAATGAGTTTATTTAATTTAATTTTTTTTTTTGGGGGGTGTAAAAATAATGGGGCTATCAAAAGGGAATTGCTCAGTGTTGGCATCAACAGAGTTACCAGGACGAATGGAAAGAGAGCGTTTGGCAAGAAAATCGATATAAAGTCGATCTTTAAACACGTAAATTTAAAGTCAACAGTTTCTAGTTTTCAATGAGCCAGATGCAACTGAGGGTCCACTGTTTATTTAACTTAGAAGCTGATAAATAACAGTGTGTGTAGTTAAAGTTTAATGGGCCGAGGCTCACACAGCATTATACAGAGACCACCGAAAGATAGATTTATTTTCGGTGGCCTTGATTATAGGCTGTACAGAAAACTCGATTACGCCGAAGAAACTTCGGCGCACTTTTTACTTGTTTTTTATTGGTGATAAATGTTATGGGAAGATCAACAGAGATGACAGTATATTTTGAAAGGATTCTATGTACGTCCAGGGTGGTTTATGAAGCAAGAAGTATCAACTTTGTAAACTAACTTGACCTTAGGTTTTGGTGATAACGTGAGAGATAAATTGCAGTCGAGGTTTACATCACTTGAACAAAATGCAGTTTGTGCCGATGTACTTGAAAATGCATATTTGAACAAATATAGTGACATTTCATTTACTGGCGCTCAACGGATTTCTGAACTTGAATATTGCAATTTTAAAACTTTTGCTCTCAATTTCAGACAGTTTTCCGTTCTTATGGATTACTCTTAGTATCAACCATTATCATTCTAATAATGTCTAGATTCATTTTTTCTACAATGTAAAAGAATAATCAGTCATATCTTCTCTCAACCCTAAAATTTTCGTTAGATCTCTCAGGTTTCTTCTCCATGACCTGTTTATTTGCATGATACCTGACATTTATTATCTATCTATTATCCATCCTCAAAGTGAGCAATAAATAAATTTTCTTTGTAAGCAGTGCACCTCTTGGACCAAAAACACTTCATAACAGCTCAGCAAAATTTCCATTTTTCCCCTTTCATCTCTTCTACAAACCTGAGATATATCTCATCTCCTTCCCTTTATCCTCAAAAGCTGTTTACTTCTCAAACAATCTAGAGGGAGATGAAAGGTTCCCAAGATATATACTCCAAAATCTCACGTATCTCATTAGGGTATTTTTATCTAAGGATAAGGAGTCACGGTTACACACAAACATTTATCGTAATTAATTCCGTCGACTTCAAATTATCACTGAAATCAAACAAAGGTATCAGATTTTCTTGATAGTTCTTATAACACGTGAACTTTTATTTCATTTTTATGTTCGTTGTACACCACTTCCATAGCAATTCTTATATAAAAAAGCATACCCTTTCTTT
Source organism: Macrobrachium rosenbergii (assembly GCF_040412425.1). Taxonomy (NCBI): domain Eukaryota; kingdom Metazoa; phylum Arthropoda; class Malacostraca; order Decapoda; family Palaemonidae; genus Macrobrachium; species Macrobrachium rosenbergii. The sequence continues at coordinate 28,942,440 of NC_089795.1, forward strand.
ATGGTTATACTGGCATAATGTAACTGAAAATAACTTAGCAATATTAAATCAGTTCCATAATTCTTATAATAAATATATTTCCAGAGAACTCAGAGAATTATTTACACTTCCTTTGATATCTGTATGCATCGTTTTTTATGTAATTCAGATTAAAATTCAGTTACTTTAAAAAGCCTGATGATAAGAGGTATGCCATTTGTTCATATATACATCTACTTGACATCGGAAATGCAAATTTTTTTATTTTCAAGCAGTTCCTATTGAAATAAGGCTCAAGACTACAATTGTTCTGATCATAAATCTGATGAATACTGGGGAAGGCTAAATATGGAAAATGACAGTGGATTTGTTGCTCATATATCGACTTAAATATAAAACTTATTATGTATAACTGGGTGAATAAAAAAATGCCTCAGAATCAACATACATATTGATCTCAACATAGTTATAAATTTTGTTCAACATAAATCTACAGAAACATACTTCAGCGTACAGAATTCTGACATTCTGTGGCGCAATGATAATCAGGAAAATATCTTAAAATCTCCAAATTCATCCAGTGGTCGTCAGTATTCATCCTTCAATTCTATCATCAACCACAAAAACCCATTTCCCCAAAACTTTTCAATATTTTCACCTTCTATCTCATCCAGAGCCGAACCTTTTTATATGCTTCATTTTCACTCATCCTCTCTCGCTTGATTATATGTGGACATTCTCTTTTAAACTCTGATTTCTCTTTAGCAGCTAAAAATCGTTGAAATTTCTAGGATTATCGAATTTTTGTCTAACCATAATTTTTTCCCTTAAAGTTTTTTTTTTTATATTTAGAGTTGTCGCGCTTCAAAAGTATAAAAATGTAAAAAAAATATATATATATATATATATATATATATATATATATATATATATATATATATATATATATATATATATATATATACACACACAACGGGAAGGTATGTGATCCAGCTAAAAAATATCTTCCTTTTAGTATATATTAGCTGACTAACCCAGCATTGCCCGTGAAAACTCTGAATGACAGTTGATCTTTTGCCTTAGAAAGGAAGTAACATGTGATGTGGTTTTGATTAACATGTCCCCAGTAAACCTAAACACTCCCCAATAAACCTAAAACACCACTAAATGAAACACCCATCACTAAACTTAAACACACCCTCACTAAAACCTAAACACACCCCCACTTAATTGAAACACCCACACTAAACCTAAGCAAACCCCCACTAAACCAAAACACACCTCCACTAAAACCTAAACACATCCTCTCACTAAACCTAAACACACCCCCACTAAACCAATACACCCCACTAAACCTAAACACACCATCCACTAGACAAAACACACTCCACCAAACCTAAACACACCCCACTAAAAGTATATACACACCACCCACTAAACCCAAATGCACACCCACCACTAAAAGACCTAAAAGACCCTAGCACCTAAACTAAACACTGGGCAGACATTCCTCCAGTCACTAAACCCTAAACACTTCTCTGGCCGACTTCCATTGATTTTACCAGTGAGAGAGATGTGTTCTACACTAAAAAACAAAACACCCTAAACCTAAACACACGCATAAAAACAAAAACACCCCACTCTAAACATCTACCACTAAACCTAAACACCCCTCCCACCAAACCTAAAACACGTCCTCCACTAAACATGAACACCCCTCCCACTAAACTTAAATGCACCCTCCACTAAACCTAAACACAACCCCACTAACCTAAACACACACCACCCACAAAACCTAAACACATCCTTCACTAAACCTAAACACACCCACACCGTACCTAAACTCACCCCCACTAAACCTAAACACACACCCCCACTAAACCTAAGTGCACCCTTCACTAAACCTAAATGCACTCACTCCTTCTTTACACCCCAAGTAAGTTAAACACACCCCCTAAACTTAAACGCACACCCCCCTAAACTTATACACACCAACATCACTAAACCTAAATGCACCCCCACTAAACCTAAACACACGTCCCCTACTAAAGCTAAAGGCACCCCCACCAAATCTAAACACACCCCCACTAAATCAAAACACACCCTCAGTAAACCTAAACGCACTCCCCACTTTACTGAAACACCCCCACTCAACCTATGCACACACCACTAAATCAAAACACACCCTCACTAAACTTAACTCATCCCCCAACTACACTAAACACAGAACACATCCTACTCAAACCTAAACACACTGACACACCCCCACTAAACCCTAAACACACCTACACTAAAAAAAAAAACCTAAAAACCTAAACACACCCTCACTCAAACCTAAACCCACTACCCACTACCTAAAATGTACCCACTAAACTTAGGCACACCCCAGCTAAACCTAAACACATCCCCCACTAAACCTAAACACATTCCCCATTAAACCAAAACACACCCCACTAAACGTAAACACATTCAACACTAACCCTAAACACCTCTCTACCAAACATAAACACATTCTCACCTACATATAAACACCCCTCCCACTAAACCTAAATGAACCCTCCACTGAATGTAAACACACCCCCACTTAACCTAAAGACACACCACCCACAAAACTTAAGCACACCTCTCACTAACCATAAATCCACCCCCACTGTACCTGAACTCATCCCCAATAAACCTAAACACACACCCCCACTAAATCTAAACACACCCCCACTAAACATAAACACACCCCCACTTAATTGAAATGCCCACACTAAACCTAAGCAAACCGCCACTAAACCAAAACACACCTCTACTAAACCTAAACACATCCCCCTCACTAAACCTAAACACATCCCCACTAAACCAGTACACACCCCACTGAACCTAAACACACCATCCACTAAACCTAAACAAACCTCACCAAACCTAACCACACCCCACTAAAAGTATATAGCCTACACACCACCCAATAAACCCAAATGCACCCCACTAAACTAAAAGACCCAGCTAAACCCTAAAACACACCCACTAAACCTAAACACATCTACCACTAAACCTAAACACACCCCACAATAAAAACAAAACACTTATAAAAACCTAAGCATCTACCACTAAACCTAAACACCCCTCCCACCAAACCTAAACACATCCTCCACTAAACATAGACACCCCTCCCACTAAACCTAAACACAACCCCACTAACCTAAACACAAACCACTCACAAAACCTAAACACATCCTTGTACTAAACCTAAACACACCACACCAAACTACCCCCACTAACTCAAAACATGCCCTCACTAAACCTAAATGCACCCTTCACTAAACCTAAATGCACCCCACTAAACCTAAACACACACCCCAAGTAAAGTTAAACACACCCCCCTAAACTTAAACACACCCCCCTAAACCTATATACACCCCTCATTAAACCTAAATCTTCTTCATCTTCTGCACCCCAACTAAACTAAACTCACGTCCCCTACTAAAGCTAAACACACCCCCAACAAATCTAAACACACCCCCACTAAATCAAAACACACCCGCAGTAAACCTAAACGCACTCCCCACTTTACTGAAACACCCCCATTAAACCTATGCACACACCACTAAATCAAAACACACCCTCACTGAACCTAAACTCTTCCCCCAACTACACCTAAACACATTCCCACTAAACCAGAACACACCTCACTAAACCTAAACACACTGTCCACTAAGCCTAAACACCCCTCCCACCAAACCTAAACATACTCCACACTAAACCTAAACACAAACCACCAACTACTCCTAAATGCACCCCTCTAAAATTAAGCACACCCCCACTAAACCTAAACACATCCCCACTAAACCTAAACACACCCCACTAAACCAAAACACACCCCACTAAACCTAAACACATTCAACACTAACCCTAAACACCTCTGTACCAAACATAAACACATTCTCCACTAAACATAAACACCCCTCCCACTAAACATAAATGAACCCTCCACTGAATGGAAACAACCCTCACTTAACCTAAACACACACCACCCACAAAACCTAAACACACCTCTCACTGAACATAAATCCACCCTCACTGTACCTAAACTCATCCCCAATAAGCCTAAACACACACACCCTCACTAAATCTAAACACACAACCTCTCTAAACCAAAACACACCCCTCATTAAACCTAAATGCACCCCTCCAACTAAACCTAAACACATTCCCCTTGCTAAAGCTAAACACACCCCCCACCAAATCTAAACACACCCCCCACTAAACCTAAATACACCCCTCACTAAATCTAAACACACTACCTGCTAAACCTAATTTTCAATAACAATTTATATTTCTATGGTCTCGAGTACTTGAAATGAGTTATGATAAACCCGTAGAGATTATTTACCACATAAGTTACAAAGGTAAGGGGGGAGGGGGGAAGGGTGACGTGGGTACAGGTTTCAAACCTACCCTGTTGTCTAGGTTCGGTCAAATGATGGCCACGTGCCAAATTTTGTTTAGATCGGTCAAGCGGTTCGGATTTCTATAGCGCATAAACATACAAACTAACACACAAACATTCACTTTTATACATGAGATAATGAAAATGTTGATATTACTATTTTTTCAAGTAAAAAAAAATTGTGGTTCATTAACAATCTCAGTGAAAGACACATAAAGGACTTTGTTCTTGTAACTGTAATTCAAAATAAAGTACCGGTAGAAAAATAAAAATAAACATTGTTTTTTGTAGATAACAATCCAGCCTCTCATATTATAAGTTAGCTGCTCTTAATGAAATAAAAAAATTTTTAAGACTCAAATGGAAATTATAGCTAGTGTCAGCTGATCTGTCAACGGAATATTGTCTTTATTAACATTTTGTCATGGCAACACTGCTGATGACATCGGCTGCTGATTGGCTCAGTTTCATCTTATTCGAATGTAAACAAATAGATTGTGAATTCCATCCAAAGCACTTATATTAAAGACGCGGAATTATACACCAAAAATGCAAAAATACTTTTAATAACAAATAAATACTTTTGAGTTGCTACGGGGATACGCGGGCTATGATGATATAAAAATTACGTACCAGTAAGAACTACTATAGACCGGGGCAACTGACTTTATTAACTTTTTGTCATGGCAACACTGCTGATGATATTGATGCTGATTGGCTTAATTCCATCTTATTCGAATGTAAACACTTACTATTATTATTATCATTGCAGTAGATGAAACCTTCGAAACCTATTCACATGGAACAAGCACACAGGGGCCACTGACTTGAAATTAAGCTTCCAAAGAAGGTTGGTTTCAACCTCCCATCGCAGACCCCACACTGCAGCAGTAACTGATCATGATACAGAGCCAGTGTTTCTTCACTGCCCTGGGGGAGACGCGAACCCGCGACATCTGAGTGTCAACCACAACACTAACCACTATACCAACGGGCAAGATAAAATAATTTTGAATTCCAACCAAAGCACTTATATGGAATACACGGGATTATACACGAAAAATGCAAAAATAATTAATAATACATCAATCCTTTAGAGTTACTGCAGAGATAGCCTACTCCGGCTATAATGGTATAAAAATCACATACCATTAAGAAATACTGGTTAATACTGGCCGCGGGAAATGATCTAATTAGGCAAGTTGTTATTCGGGTATAAAGCTTCAGACGAAACTGAACTACTGCTGGTGCTACTTTGGCTTTTTATCTATGCGTCACCTACTCTGAGGTACTAACACTAAACGCCGTATGATTAATGTAAAGTAGACGGCCGCACGAAGATGTTTATTAATATAAAATTTGTCGACCACAAAATATAGAAATGGGTGTATAAAATACCTTGATCTCTGAGGGGCTACTACTAAACACGGCGTCCCAAGGAGCTTCCGCCATGTTTAGTACTAGCACCTAGGAGTAGGTGACGCGTAGATAAGCCAAAGTAGCACCCTACTGCTATTGCTTTTGTCCCAATGTTGCAGTCAGAACTCATCTAATGTAAAATACTTCGTAATAGGTTATATACTGTATATTACGCAAGCACACTTTAAAATGTGTGAAATATGCCAAATAACCAGAGTGCGCAATGTTTTTTTTTAACAGCGGTTATTATAAGCATTTTATAACTGACTGCCTATATAATAAGAAATGCAGTAACACTACAGACTCGGGTCATTTCTTAGGTTTGTCACGATTTCTTAGAAGAATACATACCGTTCATACTACGGGTGTCGAACATACGCGTTTCAATTACGTCTTTTCCTTCAAAAATTTCTACTTAATTGGTAAAAGCCATCATGTCGTCAATAAAATAAAATAAAAAAAAATGCACGGTTGAGACCGAACTCACAAAATTCCTTACTGGTCCGAATTTTGTATACTTGCTATTTTCTTGCTCTTATGATGATCCCAATGCAAATTTTCCTTATATTGCCTGTGTTGTGAAATTAAGCAATCACGCCATAAGAATAAAGCGGATTAGACCTATAGTGCACTGGGGAGGGTGATGCTACAGCTCTTTAAATTTCAGGCGGGAAAGCATATGAGAACCGGTTATTACAACGCCGAGCAGTATTCCACGGAAACCGTGTTTATATCGTCGTGGAATATGTTACAATAATGAAAAATGACTTATTATCAATGTACTTGTCCCATATTAGTCTAATGAAGTTAAGCATTCAAAATGCAGTCTCATGATAAGAGTGTTTCCAGTTATGCTAAAAGGAGCGCCTCATTTCTAACGTTTTTTTTAAAATGCGATTATCACATTCGGCTTTCATCGTCTACATTCAGTGACAATTGATAGAAACATGAGGAGTAACAGCATACAAGCCGGAAAGGAAAAGCTCATCAACATAAGGAAATAAAAGTCTAATGTTGGAGGCATGTTTAGAGAAGTCCGTTTTTCTAATGAGAGGCGATTTCGCCTTGAAACGGGTAACAATAAGGAAGGATATGTGATAAGGAAAAGCTCGGCCTAACTGAAAATCTTGCGCACTTTTCGATGAGTACTAACTTGTAATGTTACAATCTTTACATTAAAAGTAGTGATGTTACAATCTTTATATGAAAAGTAGTGAATTTCGTCAATTATTAGTTGTTTAAAAAAAAAAAAGGTCGGGGCTCTAGTCCTATAGTACTGTGCTTTAGAAATTATCGAGGTAGATTAAAAAAAAAAAGTCAAAATTTACCTTCAATGACTATAAAAAGCCCTAACAGTTACTTTTCAGTAATGCCATGGGTATTAAATCATAAAATAAATTATGTCATTTCCTAAATATATGAGTGTTCGTTCATTACTTTGAAAATGAAGATCCTCGTATCTCAAAGTGATTCGAATTGCTCACACATGAAACGTGTTACCAAAATTTTCAAGTGAAACTACCTAGCCTATCCTGTAACGCATATTACTCTCTAAAACAGCACTGAATTACAGTAAACATATTCTTCTAAATATGCTTCTAAAACTAAACAAGAACGTATGAAATATCCAATGTACTCATTGTACTGCACATAGAAGACCTGTACTCACGTGTGTTTTCGCGACCTTGCTTTTACGTCCAACTGTCAAAGGGTTTGCGTTTCACGGTCGGTCGCAAGCGATATAGGAGGCAATTTGCGCGAATTTGTTGTGCGTACGGGCTTCCTGCGTTATGTAATTGTATAAAACACTGTCGCAACGTTCAAGGTCAATCATTAATTTTGAAAACAATACACAAACCACCAAAAAAGCACAATTGACACAAACGTTTTGGCAGAGAGATCGTTATTGTAAACAAACACTTTCGATTGAGTTCCAGTCGTTCATGGCTTCGCCAAACATTTTTCATTCACAATGTAGTAGTAAACCACAAACATTCCGGAATCACAATAAGCCATTATACCCATAAATTTTAGCGTTTAAATCCGATACATGACGTAAAATAGCGAGTTCAGTCACACAGCAGCAAAACCAACCGCCTAACCGGACCAAGACCATGTCAGAAACTGACCCTCTGATTGGTTGCCACTTGATGACGTGAAATCAGGTAGCCAATAGCAAGGAAGCATTGGAGTGATGTTTCAAGGCCACCAAAGTTGTCTAGTGGGGACGCGAGGCAGCATGTTTGAACCAGAGGGGATAACATAGAGCGTCAATCACGGCCATATTGAAAGGTCTCTGTCCAGCTCATAGTACCATCCTTTATTACTATTATTATTATTATTATTATTATTATTATTATTATTACTTGACCCAATTTCACAGGGAAATTACCTTACAAAAACTGGTAGGCCTAACCACTCCAAGCATTGTGATCAAAGTCTAAGCATCTGCTCTTGGATCTCACAAGTGTTTAGCATAAATGGTTCCTGTAAATTACAAGACTTTCTTTGCATGCAGTCGCTAAACACTAACTAAACAGCAATGCACAACACTAAACACTAACATTCACAATACACTTACACTCACTAAACATACACACTTACTATACACTCACTAAACACTCACACTCAACAACACTAAACACTCATTGAACACTCACTAGGCACTCACTATACACTAAACGCTCACTAAACGCTTATAAAACACTCAACACTCACTGTACCCTAAACACTCACTAAACATTCACTAAACACTCATTTAACACTAAACATTCATTAAACACTAAACACTCACTAAGTATTCACTAAGCACTCACTACACACTAAATATTCACTAAGTACTCACTATACACTAAACACTCAAAAAACATTCACTAAGAACTCACTATACACTAAACACTCACTAAACCCTAAACACTAAATACTCGCCAAATCATAAATGCTCATTAAATCCCTAAACACTCATTAAACACTAAACAGTTAATGAACATTCACTAATCACTCATTAAACACTCACTAAACACTTACACACTAAACACTGACTAAACATTCACTGAATACTTACTAAGTACTCACTAAGCCCTAAGCGCTCACTAAACATTCACTAAACCCTAAACACTCACTAAACATTCACTAGATGCTTACACACTAAACACTAACATTCACTAAACCCTAAACATTCACTGAATACTTACACAGTATACATTCTCTGAATATTTATACACTAAACACTAACATGCATTTACCTTCACTAAGCCCTAAAGACTCACTAAACATTTACACACTAAACATTCACCAAACCTTAGCTAAACATTCACTGAATACTTATGCACTAAACATTCACTAAACCCTAAACATCCACTGAATACTTACACACTAAACATTCACTAAAACTGAATACTTACACCCTAAACACTCACTGAACATTCACTGAATACTTACACACTAAACATTCACAAAACCTTAAACTAAACATTCACTTAGCCCTAAACTAAACAGTCACTAAGCACTTACTCGCTAAACCCTAAACATTTGCTAAACACTTAGTTGTTAAACATTAACGATAAAAAAAATCACAATCGCACAAAAACCCCTGTTCAATTTGCTGGTTACCAGACCTTTAAAGATGGCCACAAGGCTCTGCAGCGCCCTGGTCTTCCACTAGGGTGGCTCTGAAACGCGCTCGCTTGAAAGATCTGGTGACCGCAAAACGAACTAGGTCTAGTGCAATTGTGAATTTTTATCTAAATGTTTAATGAGTAGTGTTTAGTGAAATGAGTATGTTTGTAATGTTTAGGTTTAGTGAATGTTTGCGTAGTTTAGGTTTAGTGAATATTTAGTGTGTAATTGTAGTGTTTAGTGTGTAAGTATCCAGTGAATGTTTAGTGAGTGTTGAGGTTTAGTGAATATTTAGTGTGTAAGTGTTTAGTGAGTGTGTAGGGTTTAGTGAGTGCTTGGGGTTTAGTGAATGTTTAGTGTGTAAGTGTTTAGTGAGTGTTTAGGGTTTAGTGAATGTTAGTGTTTAGTAAATGTTTAGTGTGTAAGTATTTGTTGAATGCTTAGTGAGTGTTTAGGGTTTAGTGAATGTTAGTGTTTAGTGAATGTTTAGTGTGTAAGTGTTTAGTGATTGTTTAATGAGTGATTAGTGAATGTTCATTGGCTGTTTAGTGTTTAATGAGTATTAACAGATTTAATGAGCATTTAGGGTTTAGTGATTATTTAGTGTTTAATGAGTGTTTAGGGTTTAGTGAGTACTTAATGAATGTTTAGTGTATAGTGAATGCTTATTGCATGTTTAGTGAGTGTTTAGTGTTAATGAATGTTTAGGATTAAGTGAGGTATAGTGAGTGTTTAGGGTACAGTGAGTGTTTAGTTGTTTAGTGAATAGTGAGTGTCTGGTGATTGTTGAGTATTCAGTGACTGTTTAGTGTTACTGAGTGTGATTGTATAGTAAGTGTGAGTGTTTATTGAGTGTGAGTGTACAATAAGTGTGAGTGTTAGTCTTTAATGATTGTACATTACTGTTTAGTCAGTGTTTAGTGACTGTATGCAAAGAAAGTCCTGTAATTTACAAGAACCATTTATGCTAGACATTGCTTAGATCTAAGAGCAGATGCTTAGGCCTTGACCACAATGGCTGGAGTGCTTAGGCCATCCTGTTTTCTGAATCTATCTCTTTAACATATGTTCAAGATTACACGTTCAAACACGTATTCCTTCGCCCTGCATCTCTCCTCACCTTGCCTCTCTCTCTCTCTCTCTCTCTCTCTCTCTCTCTCTCTCTCTCTCTCTGAATGAATAGATTTAACTATACCATGAAGGGGAATTAAATTACAAAAAAAAAAATTATTAAATTGAAAAAAAATTATTATTTTTAGGATGTTGCATGTGGAAAATATCCCAAACCATTTTGGGAGGGGCTGTGGTCTGTAATAGTAGACCTTTCGATAATTATGGATGAGGCTGCTGGCTTCAACCCATTAATTAGACTTTTGTTTGTTACAGGTGACCAATTAGATCGAAAAACATATATCATAAAAAGAAATTCGAGTAGCTAAGTGTATGGAATATATATATATATATATTGTTATATATATATATATATATATATATTTGTCATATGTTGCTATTACATATTCTTCTGAAAACCGTGGAAGTTCTTAAGAAACACCCAAATATATATACTTTTTATACACTCACGATAAGAGCTTCTTTAGTGTCAATCCACGCAAATCCTCAGGTGAGAGGTCAACTAAAATCTCTTCCTTGAAAACCGTCCAGTTCTTTGTCAAATCGTCCAAAGCTTTAATGGGTTACTTTTTTTACGATACAACTCAACGATAAGAAATTCTTTCGGAACTGATGATCGCAGAAACGATATCGATAAAATAAAAAAGAACACCCTTTAACGTCCAGACGGTGACTAATTCCCCGTCAAAGGGCGCTTTGACCTAGGTCAAGATCGGGATTTCTGACGTTTGAAGAAGGTTTCTTTAATTTTTACGATAAGCTCAACACCAATCAGCAGACAGCGGGCTACAAACTAGTTGAATGACGAGCTTTAACAAACTGTCTACTCAGGTCAAATGCAAAAGAACGATGGCCTTTATGTAATTGTTTTATCTCACTGTAGGTACATAAAAGACACATGGCTATGCGAGTGTGGGTAAAAGGCGTTTTAATGATTTCTTGCATGTAAATTACATGAGTAGGTTAATATTCGAAATAAGCAAGGAACAACCTTGTCTATGGTGCTCTCTAGGACTTGGGGAAGAGAATGGAAAAACCACTACTGTACTGGCGGGAGGCCGGGATATTTCAGTTATAGCACGGTATGACAGGTATGGTATTGTGGTTTTCTTTCCATAATACTCTGCATATTTATACAATTCTTTCTTGAGCATACAAATAATTGTAATAGCTCAGTGGTTGGGCACATTCGCGACTATTTAGCTAAATAACTTATCGAGCAAAAGCTTAAAATCCCGTTCAATTCCCATCATGCAATTTTTTTCTTTGTTGGCCATTGGAACAATAATTAGATGGAATGAATAAATAAAGGCCACAATAAAAGAGTAATTTTGTACTGAAATGGAATGAATGTGTGCTTAAAAGAAGGTTAGTTTAATAAAATACCTGGCGAATCATTAGCATAGGCCTAGCTTTTTGGTTCACACATCATGTTTCAGAGGTAAAGTATATTAAGTTATTTTTCAGTTTGCGGACGTAGATATTACTGTGGTCTCATAATAAAGTTATTTCCATATATATGCAATGAAACTGCACGTAGAATAAAATTTGTATGACAAGAAAATTTTGTGATTTGAATACTTTTTGAGCATAGGCCTAAAAGTGGTCTGGCCTATACTAATACGACAAATCACAATAGCTGAAAGCTCATCGTTCGTTTGCGTTTGATCTGAGTAGAATGTTGGATACAACCTAGTCTTCCGTGTCCTTGTGTTGGTATATTTTTTATGAATAAAGATCGATGCGTTTATGAATTATATCAGAAGGGGCGAGGGTTCTTGTCTATATATATAAACATTCAAATGCGTTTTGGGAAAAATGGTTTAATATCTATCACAATGAGCCAACGATATCGGAAACACTGATGTCAGTCACTCACGTGCTACCCAGCGGACGTGCTATACCTTTACCAGTGAGTGGACAGATTAAATGAAACCGACTATAATAATTATGGATGATTTTCCATACAATTTTCATCTCGAGAAAAAAATCTACGAGCAAAAAATGACTAATTGTCAACTTACCCCAGCCCTTCCTCCCAACCCCCGCATGTGATAGGAATTAGGAAGTGGAATAATGGAAGTGGATCAGTTCAGTAGCTTCCGGGTTGTCATTCGAAGCTGGGTTATTTATGTTTGTGTGTTACCCAAGTGTCGTCAAAACCGGCCGCGGTCCCTACTTGTACTTGTACGTGTTTGTGTAGCATACCAAAGTGTTTCCAGTATAGTCCATGCCAAATGGTGTTGAAACAAAAGAAACAAAAGGCTTGTTGCCAAGTTCAAGGTGTCCAGCCATGGTGAGGGTTATCCCTGTTCTTGGTCATGAAACCCCCGTAGGCTGTCTCCTCGCACTCTCATGCTTAAGAAACGGCATATAGACGATCAGCCATCTACTAGTGCAAGGAAATTAAAAACATATAATATTCAGTTGCTTGGCCACTTATCCACACATACCATCCAGACACACCAAAGCAGAGGAAGGATGGGGGGAGGCTACATTTCACATGTGTAAGGAGGGGTGGGGGTAAAGTACGGAGGGTGTCACATAGTGATAAGCTGAGGCCTAAACGTGTTGCACTCAAGGTCAAGTTCCCCCAACTACGTTACGGAGCGGGTGGTTTGGGGTATTTAGTGTTTTTTCCCAGGGGAGAACAGGTTAACAGAGATTTTACCTGACGCTGTTAGGCTACGTTCTGGAATCTTCCCTTGAGAAAAAGGCGACATCCATTCTGCAACAGGACGGTGCGAGGTGCCACGCCGCCAGTTACGTTACTGATTCACTCACTCTCACGCTCGCCAATTACGTCAGTGATCGGCTAAACGATTGCCAAATTGACTGTATCAAGTCTTGGCCAAGCATTTCCTCTGATTTGTCCCCAGTAGAAAACCTAAAACCTTTGGGCAGCGATCAAGTCTTGTTGAAGGGAAGAGGACACGACAACCCTCGACAAACTCGATCTGGGACAGCTTTGAACCTTTCCCCCTGCAGAATTTGGCGAATTCTATCTCCGATAGGCTTAAGGTGGCGCTGAAACGAAAGGGCGGTCCTGGGGGCATTACTAGATGCATGGTGAGTGTTACAAATAACTTTTCTTTAATTGTCTTGCGCTTGCCATTGTTCGTTTGTTAGAACTCACACTGAAAAATGATCATTATTTAAATGTGGCCAATAATTTGTATATAGGATATATATATATATATATATATATATATATATATATATATATATATATATATATATATATGTTAATTGTATATATATTATATATAGGCTATGTATATGTGTGTGTGATTGTTAAATATATTTTTATATTAATTACATATTGCCTCTTGTGATGTTGTGAACTTCCAGCTAGAAAAATGATCTGTATGTAAATGTGGCCACAATTTACATATATGTAGAGTATATACATACGTACACACGTGTGTACGTATATACATACGTATACATATGTTTGTACGTATATACATACGTACACATATTTGTATATGCATGTATATGTATATATATATATATATATATATATATATATATATATATATATATATATTTTTTATTATCACAAGATGCATGGGTGAGTGATTCAGATAACTTTTTTTTAATGTAACTACGCTTGCCATTGTTACTTTTCTAGACGAACTCGACTGAAAAATTATCTTAATTAAATGTGTCCACATTTTACGAATGTGTGTGTATATATATAATATATATATATATATATATATATATATATATATATATATATATATTAGTAGGTACATGGTTGAGTGTTAAAATTAACTTTTTTTTATTGTTTCTTACGCTATACCCTTGTTTATTTGTTAGAACACTCATCTGAGAAAATAACCGTTGTTAAATGTGACACCAGTTTACGTATATATATATATATATATATATATATATATATATATATATATATATATATATATATATATATATATATAGAATCCACAGGAAAAGACAGGCAGAAGTTCAGTACCAAGCGCTTTCACGTTTATTGAAAGCGCTTGGTACTGAACTTATGCCTGTCTTTTTCCTGTGGGATTCGCTTATACACTGAAGTCACGTGCATCTACTGTGCTTTTTAAGAATATATTTATATATATATATATAGATAGATATATAATATATATTTATGTATATTATATTTATATATTAGTAATTGATGGGTGAGTGCTGCACGTAACTTTTTTTTAGTGTTTCTCAGCTTGCCATTGTTTCTTTCTTTAGACCAAGTCAACTGAAAAAATTATCCTATTTAAATGTAGCTCAATTTACGTATATATATATATATATATATATATATATATATATATATATATATATATATATATATATATACTGTATATATATATATATGCATTATTGATATTAGTATGGGTGTTGTGATAACATATCTTACCAGTAATTTAATCGCTCATTCATCAGAACGCACTTGAAGAACATAACGACAAAGTTATGGCTACCAGTTGTGAAATACACACACACACACACACACACACACACACACACACACACACACACACACACACACATATATATATATATATATATATATATATATATATAATACACATATAGGCTATATACATACATATATTTACACAATTTGTATGAACATATCTATCTGTCTATCTATCTATCATCTATCTATCTATCTATCTATCTATCTATCTATCTATCTATATATATATATATATATATATATATATATATATATTTATATACATTAATATTTATATATGTATTAGTATGGGAGTTTGTAATAACATATCTTATCATTAACTTATCGGTCATCCATCGAACGTAATATAATAACTTAACGACAAGATTATCACGTATCATTGGTGAATAAATACCTGACGATTTTCATCTTAAATTTCGTATTTTTCGGATGTTTTCATCCTAGCAGAGAAGTGGTTACGAGATTCTTTGTTGTATTTCGATTCAGATAGCTATTTCTTTTTGTAATTTACACAGGTTTATAGTTTACAGTTATGGTTAGTTATTAATAATAACATAACTTCAAGACGTCTTGACATCAGTTTATGGACAGTTATTCTTTTTATTTATAAATGAAAATAAATAATGACCTTTATCGCTGTATCAGTCTAGGGCCTTGAAGATGTGATTTAGCTTCCTATTCATTAGGATTGAGATTAGTGGACTCTTTAGAATTCATTTCTTTATAGATGACTTTTCAAGTCAGAAATTGCATTAAATGCGTTTGATGACGATAATGGTTTTTGGTTCAAACTAGGTATGATTAACAATTTCGGTCACTAGGCCTAATCGACAAATATGTCTAAAAATTTCAGTGTGTTGCAGTTTTTCTCAATTATCTCGTATGGTTAGGGGTTGTGACACCCCAAACTTTGCGATTTTTGGTGATAAAATAAGATAATCTCTTAACTTAATCTGGTGTCTATATTTTGGTGTATTTTCGAATATCTTCCCGCAATGTATACCGCAGGGTTAACGATAAGTAATCTTAGAGGAATTCATTTTAAAATATAAAGAGAAAAATTCAGGGGTCTTTCATTATATGGGATTCGTGTGAAAAAATAATTTTTTCATAACATTAACCGATGCTGCTAAAATAATTTGGTAAAAAATCCGGCTCAGAATTTATTTATATTTTTATCTGTAGAAATTAAATAGGTTTGCTCGTTAAGTTACGGCGTTATATTTACCGTTCATCGTATCGAAATAAATAATTAACTTAATGGTGTTACATAACAACATTCAAGAGCTCTTTAAAAACCTTACATGCATTTTTCTATGTATTTTGATCCGATCAGAAGTAAACCCTATATTATTAGTTTTTTTTTTTTTTTCGAGGGAAAACTATTGAGATGGCTTTGTCTGTCCGTCAGCACTTTCTCTGTCCTCATTTTTTCTGTCCGTCCTCAGATCCTAAAAACTACTGAGGCTAGAGGGCTGCAAATTGGTATGTTGATCATCCACCCACCGATCATCAAGCATACTAAATTGCAGCCTTCTAGCCTCAGTAGTTTTTATTTTATTTAAGGCTAAATTTAGCCACGGCCATGTGTCTGGCAACGCTATAGGACAGACCACCACCGGGCCTTTGCTGAAAGTTTTATAGTCTGCGGCTCATACAGCATTATACGCTGTGCAGAAAACTCGATTGCGCCGAAGAAACTTCGTTGCATATTTTGCTTGTTAATAATATATTTACATCTCTTTGGATATTCAAAAGAAAGGAAAAATACTTGGAAGGAAGACCTTCAAAAACCTGGCGTTGTGACAGGGAAATCCTCGGGGGACCTTCCTCCTTCTCCTTTGATCTGAGGAAGTACTGGCACCTAACGAACTGGAGAAAACCATTTCAGGAGAGAGCCCTCCCGTTAAAGTGGTTTTACCCAACGTTTCCCTCTCGTGGTCAGTATGTAACAGCTTTCAGAAATAGTGTGGGAGATTCGGGGAACTTTGTATAATGCTGGTCGATTGGTTTTATTCTTGGAACTTCAGCAACGAGAGAACACTGCGGTCTTGGAAGAAAAAAGAATATATTGTACTGAGGAAAAGGAGTAAATAGTCTTAAAGTATTTTTCTACTGACCCCATAATATTTTTCTACTGACCCTATAATTTCTGAAATAATACAAAAAAAAAAAAAAATGGGAAAGTACCGTATATTATAAATGCTTTTCATGCAACACATAACTTTCTCAGTATGAAACAGATATTTCGAAATATCTCGATATTTAATTAGTCTTTAAATTTTTCCCAGAGACAAAGAACTATCTTAAACAAGATACCATAAAATTGGAAGTACAAAACACCATTACTGTTTACATTTGATTGCTTCTTACTCGCAAGGTAGTTTTCCTCAGGTTCTTTCAAATTTTCTGGTATTTTTTTGCGGGGAGTTATATTTCTAAGCCTTACCCCTTATTACTTGTACGTGTTACGTTTTACTTGTTTTCCGAACTTTGTTTACTGTTTGTTTTTCAAATTTAGCCATTCCGTTATGAGAAAGCTTTCAGGGCATGTTAATGATATGCATGGTCATTATTTAGCATTGCGCCTGAGTGTGTAGGACCCGGAGAGAAGATGAAAATGGAAAAACCAAGAAATGCGAGGCGGGCGGGGGAGTGGGGTTGGGGGCTACGAGAAGTAAATTGATAGCCTAGCCTTCTAAAGGACTTATGATTATCCTATAAGAATAGGATAAAGATGAGGAAAGAAGGAAAACTCAAAAGGTTGACAGTAGAAAGAAAGAAGCAGTCACTAATTCATGGAATACGAGAGCCGGCGTTCTCAAAGCAAAAGTGAGAATAGTAAATTTGATGGGTGTCACGAGACATCCAAAAAGTAGGAAGAACTTTCTCTTTTAGCTCAAAGGAACACTGACCAAATTAATGCCTGTACGAGGAGAGAGAGGAGAGAGAGAAATGGGATAACGAAATGAGCTGTTCAAATTCTTTTTGTTCGATAATGGGCTTTCATTCATGTATTTCAAATGGCGAGTAGAGTGCAGGTACTGAAAAGATTTCCAACCATAATATCCAAACAGATGCAGAAACTATCAGGCCACTTTTAGCGTTAATTCTCAACTTCTTCCTCCAATTCCTTTTTCAAGCAGTTTCCCCGTGGGTTGTGGGGATAGTGCCGTCAGTGCATCTCACGGTGCATTGTAGACATTACTGAGTTCTTTTGATGGTCCGTCGGCCCTAGCTGCAACCCCGTTCATTCCTTTCTGCCTCCATTCATATTAGGTTTCTTTCATCATGCTATCAACCCTTTCTTAACAATTATTTCATATTGCAACTGTGAGGTTTCCTCCCTGTTGCACCTTTCAAACCTACCTACTTTCAATTTCGTAGGTCCCAGTGCTTCGCCTTTGGCCTAAACTCTATACAGTATTCAAAATCAGTTCAGTAAGGAAGCCATCAATCCTCTCCAGCGTTACATAACTATTGCGTGAGACAACGAATCACTCAAGAGGAATTTCACGAACATCAAGATCGACCAATGCTATTGATTTCGTAATCTCTTGAGATATCTCCTTCTCTCACGAGCGTCCTTCATAAATTGGAACTTGAAAGAGAGCCGCCAACAATCCGGTTATTTCCGAGTATTGATCTAAATCTTAATTGTTGTTTATTTTTGCATGATTTCATGCACATTCAGTGCTTTGAAATTTGCTTAAAAAAAGGACACGTTTTCAGTTTTTTCACTGTGCTGGAGTTTACTGTTAGTATCATTACTACTGCTGTTTCTATCTATAATAAAATAATAATAATAATAATAATAATAATAATAATAATAATAATAATAATAATAATAATAATATTATTATTGTGTGTGTGTATGTTATTATTATTTTATTATTAGATTGAAGATGAATATCTTTTTCAGAAATTATTTCACGCTAAAATCAAATCAAATTCGCTGAAAATCAAGTGGGCTATATGATGTAGAGTAGTGGAAAGAATTGATTTTTGAGACTAGCCTATTAAGCAAGTTTGAAACGAATTTCAATAAGTGTTAATTTCAAATGTTTAAAAGCTTCGTACTAGTTTATTAGCTGGGTAGTATTAACTAAACTTTCTGCAGATGTTCAACCCATGAAATCCTTTCAGAATTATAAAATAACTTTAATATTACTCTAAAAACAAGAAAATTAAGTTTTATTATTACTGGTCGAAAAAGTCCCTTGCAAATCTTACGTTATTCAAAATTTCAAGAACTGTAAAACAATTTGAAATTAAGCTAGAGGGCTGATTATCTGATAGATATGCTATGATTTCCCAGTATTACTTTCGAGTTTTATTTTTGAGCACTTCGTAACTATTATTAATCATAAATGCCATTTAAAATAATGATAAAAATATGAATGTAGATGCAATACATGTGTATTTAGATACATGCTAGAATAATGTGTGGAACTTCTTGAAAGGTTTTAGCTTTACTTTTATTAAGCAAAAACTATAGGTTTGGATAATTTAACTGAAATTCCTGAACGTAATCACTGATGCTCCTTATAGTAATATTCTATATATATATATATATATATATAAGTATATATATATATATATATATATATATATATATATATGTATATATATATATATATATATATATATATATATATATATATATATGTATATATATATATATATATATATATATATATATATATATATATATATGTATGTATATATATATATGTGTGTATATATATATATATATATATATATATATATATATATATATATATATATATATATGTATATATATGTATATATGTATATATATGTATATATATATATATATATATATATATATATATATATATATATATGTATATATGTATATATGTATATATGTATATATATATATATGTATATATATATATATATATATATATATATATATATATATATATATATATATATATATATATATAGGGTTTAACATTGAAAGCAAGATTGTTGCTTACACTGATGATGCTACTCTATCTGTACCAGTCCCATCTCCTGAGTGTAGATCTCTTTCTGCTGAATCACATAACAGTTTTACTTAAAATTAGTCAGAACTCAAAGTATGCTTAGATCTAGAAAACTGGATCTACCCCCGCCTCGCATCTTTTTATCAGCATTAGTAATTGCAGTTGATTTAGAATTTGTGTTTTTCCTGACTGAAATTAATTTTTGCGAAAAATATACAGTCTGACTCTCATCAGTTACTTAAAAAATGTTTTTTAAGATACTTGTTTAACCCAGGGAACTGTTTTAATTCTTTTATTCTTCAATTTTCCGACTATTGCATCCCTGTTTACATCTAAGTTGCTGGCCAAAAACTTGAGCTATATTTCATTTCTTATCACGGACCTAACTATTTATTTTGGCACTGTTGTATAATTAGCTAATTTTGGATGTTTTATACCGCTTTTGTTTTTCACCTTTAAAATTTTCCCAGATTATACTGTGCACCATGAAGTGCAGTAGATAGTCAGCTAATTCCAACAGGCTTGCATTTTCTTTTTTAAGATTCAGTACCATATTTGTTGCAAGTGTTTTTTCTTTTTTTTTTTTTTGTTGAGCAAGCTTACATGGGTTTCATTTCATTGTTCATTTGGTTTTTTATTTTTTTAATGTTGGCATTAATTTGTTATGTAGTCTATTCTTATGTATTCTATTCATTATTTCTCGTTTTCCTTTATCTGCTGGGTTGCTTTCCATGTTGAGGGCTTTGGCTTGTAGCATTTTTCCTTTCCAGATTCCATATAAAAAACGCAATATAGGCCAGTTAAATATAAAGGTACAGTGCCAGTGTTGCAAGACAATATTTATAAAAATCTGAACACAATTGATTAGGCATACATGTGAAAGTAAGACCTTTTAAATCTTACAGAATAAAGAACAATCTTTTTGAAAATCTTATATTCAGAATCAATACTGGAGTCTAATTCAGCTGTCTTATCAGATTTATACCTTAAACATTTGTGAAAGGAGGGAAGGTCTTTCTGTTTCCATGTTAACAATGAAAAAGCCAGGTTAATTACTTTTGCATCCATTTGCAATCTGATGTGAGGTGCAAACTACTAGCTTTAGTCTTCACAGACTGAAAAAGGACTTTGAAAGTCATGTATTACACTCTCCTTGGAGAATTATTATCAAACACTGTTCAGACTTTTGGGATGTCAGATTCATGAGATAAAAAGTGCACAAGGATACTATACAGCAACTGAAGTTATATGCAAACAATGCACTAATCAACATCCTAACTTAAACTAATATTTTAGTACAGAGTTAGTTAGTAGGCTTGGCTAATGATTGCCATGTTAAGTGAATAGGCAAGTTAGTCTTAACATATGGCTAAAATATTCCTAACCTAAGCCCTGACACAGTGGAAGTTCGATAGGCTATTAAGAATTAACAGATGACAAAATAGAAGCTAAGCCTAACTTTGATGTGTGCCTTCCTAGTTTTCAAAATATGTTTTGTGTTGTGCACTGCTCTTTTAAAATCTACATCCTTAGTGTTACAACAGAAGCTAGTTACAGGATAAAACAACATTAGGTTTTGGGTTCAGCAGAAACATTTAATGTGTTTAATTAGCCTTGGGTTTCAGTGGCATTTGCCATATACAGATGAAGATTTAAATAAAAACTAAGAAAGTGTAGGGGTTCGAGTTTTGACGAAATAATGGAGTCAGT
Organism: Macrobrachium rosenbergii; assembly: GCF_040412425.1. NCBI lineage: Eukaryota > Metazoa > Arthropoda > Malacostraca > Decapoda > Palaemonidae > Macrobrachium > Macrobrachium rosenbergii. The sequence goes on from NC_089795.1 coordinate 28,964,212, forward strand.
GTGTTAAGGAAGATTACAGCTATGACTTTCACATTGCACGGATATGTACTGTTTACATTTAGAAATACAAACATATGCTTGCTTATTGAGAAATGCTGCATATCAAAGTTTGAAGTCACATGCAGGAACTTGGGAGTGACTGCAGGTCGGGGGAGTATAGGATATATTTGAATAAAAATCTCCAAAAACACTAATATACTATCCTATCCTTCCCCTAGCCAAAATCCTAACCTAACCTAGGCATCATGCCCTGACTTCTAGTTATGACCAAATTATGTTATGGTCTTCCTGATTATTAGTTAAATTGTTGGAACTACAGAATTTCAAACTAGGTGTAAAATTTTTTTTCTAACAAGCTCGCATAAATCTCATTTCACTGTGGACAGTGTTTGGCTTTGCAAATGGTTTTTCTTTGTAGTACAGTTTCTAGTTTATTATTTACTTTTTATTTTCCTTTCTCTGCTGTCTTCCTTTCCAGATTCTAAGAAAAATTTTGCCTTTTCAGATTCTATAAAAAAATATACAATTTCAGTGCCATTGTTGTAATAAGACATTTATAAAAAATTAAACATGAGGCCTAGATGTGAGAAGACTTTTTAAAAATAGATAACTGTCTTTTTTGAAAATCTTATATTCAAAAACAACACAAAAATGCAACTTTGTTATCGTTTTTATACATTAAATATTTTTTTAAACAAGGAGAATTTTTCTATTTTAATGTTAACAGTGATAAAACCAGGTTAATTATGCAGCAGTTTGCATCCATTAGCAATCTGAGAAGTGAGGTGCAGACTACTAATTCTAGTCTTCACAGTTTGGAATAGGACTTTGGAAGTGATATATTGCCTCTCAGAGAACCATTTTAAAAGTACAAACTGTTACAAGATTCTTAAAAAAATGTTATGTTGCTAGTAAAACTTGTTTATTATATTACAGGGAGCTCACAGATTAAAAAATGCTAAAATATATTTTATACTTTTAGTATAAAATTAGATAGTAGGCTTGGCTAATGATTGCCATATTAAGTGAACAGGCAAGTTAGTCATATGTGGCTTAAATGGAGTCCTACCCAAACCCGAGACAGTGAAAGATCAGTAGGCAATTAAGAATTAACAAATGACAAAGAAGAAGCTGGCTAATTTAATGTTTTCTTCCAAAAATTTATTGAATATTTAGTGGACTGCCCTTCAACATGCACAGTTTACTGATTTTTGTATAATAAACTGATTATTGGGTATAAAAACAATATTATGGGATTATTGTGCTCTGTAACCAAACACATTTTATTGTCTTTACTGAGTCTTGGGTTTTACTTGCTTTTGCCATATACAGATAGATATTCGGTTAAAAATTAAAGTGTACAGGGTCGAGTTTTGAAGAAATGCAAATTGGGTTGCTATATTTAATGGGTTAAGAAGATTACTGCTATGACATGTACAGTTCATATAAAGAAATATATACATGTGCATGCTCTAGAACTTACAGCATAGCCAAGGCTACCCTAGATTCACTAGATACTGTTAAAAATGAAGTATAGTTAAGGTTAGATTAAGTTTTTTGGCAAAAAAGTTAACCTAACCTTTACACTTCAATATGTTAGAGTTTGAAGTCCCTGATAGAAAATGGGGAGTGACTGCAGACTGGGGGAGTATAAGTATGAGTTTGAATAAAGTTTGCCAAAAAGCATAACCTAACCTTAACTACACTTCAATATATTAGAGTTTGAAGTCCTTGGCAGAAACTGAGTGACTGCAAACTGGGGGAATATAAGAATGTGTTTTAGATGTTGCCAAAAAAAAGTCCAACTTAACCAACTTAACTACATTTCATCTTTAACAGTACCTAGTGGATCTAGAGTAGCCTAGACCATCTTGTAACGACTGAGACCAACCTAACTAATGAAAATCCTGTCTGCCTGACGAGTGGGCTTTCGCCCCCCGTTTAACCGTTTAATAAAGATTTCAATATTTTCAGCCATTTCCGAGATAACCCCGGTCTGCAGAAAACTCTGAACACGTTTGGAGTTATCCCTCGAAACTGAGCAAATAACCATAAATTCTTTTCTATTACAGAACTCCGAAAACTCACATTTTTTTCCAATACCCTGTAACTTAGCCTAGGTCACCGAAAATCGTAAAATTTGAATGTTGAAGGACAGTGCTCAAAATATTTTCCTAAAATTAGGAAGTAAAACATTAAAGTTAGGCCCAGATTCACTTATGTCATTCGTCAATTCTTAATTGCCTATCGAATCCATACCGAGTTTGGGCTGAAATGACGATACGTTTGGCTTATTTCCCTATTCAGTGTTCACTTAACTTGACATTCATAAGCCAAACCTACTAATATATATATATATATATATATAGCATATATATATATATATATATATATATATATATATATATATAACAATGTATGTGTGTGTGTGTGTGTGTGTTGTATGTGTGTGTGTGTGTGTGTGTGTGTGTGTGTGTGTGTGTGTGTGTGTGTGCACATGCGCCAGTGTATAACGTGATCATGGAAAACCAGGAATCTATACCTTGGTTGTATCCTTCTAAATTGTCCACAATGATAGATTGGAAACTGGAATTTTTTTGTGATATTTCATTAAAACAAATTATATTTTTAAAATAAATTATCTACTTTTCCAGTCTGTTTTATTTTTAAATAGATTGTTGTATCATACTTTTATAACCATCCTCTTAACTTTGAAAATGAGATTTTGATGAATATCACATGTATCAAAATTTTTTGATATACCAGTAAATAAAACATTCATACTGGCTCTCCATGATTTTACCATTATATTTGTTTCTTACAGCTTCTGTCCTCATTTTGGAAAATTCCTTGAAACACAATCCTATGTGAGGAAGTTTAAAGAGGTTGTTATGTTTTTATGAGTTAGTCTTGAGACATACTTATACCTTGGAAAATGTCATTTTCGACTCCTTACTTATGTCTGTGTTTTCAGTGTGTTATATGTACATACAGTATTCATATATATATACAGAAACACACACACACACACAGCCCGGTGGTTCAAGGCGTGTCACTGAATATCGTCGGTTCTCGTGTTCGGCGGTTCAAGCCGTGCAGATGACGAACTAATAAAAGTAAATGTAACTATGTAAACTTTTGCTCTATAGAAAACGGAACCGCTTCACCTATCTAGACGAAGTTGTGCGTGTGGGTGTGGCCCTCGATTTACCCTAGAAGGTTTTCGCGTAGGTTTCATACCCTTATCCCTGCCCCCTTCCATTTGTAATTAATGTGGTAAATAAACTCTACAGGTTTATAATACCTCATTTCATGTACTACAGACCATAGAAATATATTAAAAATGCTTTTCTCTCTTCTGAGGAATAATTCTGTATCAAGGTTTGTGTTTAGGTTTATTGGAGAGTGTGTTTAGGTTTAGTGGGGGTGTGTTAAGCTTTAGCAGGGGAAGTGTATTTAGGTTTAGGGTGGGTGTATTTAGGTTTAGTGAGGGGTGTGCTTAGGTTTAGTGGGGTGAGTTTAGGTTTAGGGTGGTTTAAGTATAGAGGGGTGCATTTAGATTTTGTGGGTGGTATTTAGATTTTGTGGGTGGTATGTGTTGAGTTCAGTGGGGAGTGCATTCAGGTTTGTAGTGGGAGAAGGTTGTGTTTATGGAGGATGTGTTAGGTTTGGTGGGAATGTGTTTGTTTGGTGGTGGATGTGTCTAGGTTTGAAAGGGGGTTGATTTAATGGGGATGTGTTTAGGTTTAGTGGGGGGTGTATTTAGGTTTAGTGGGTGGTGTATTTCAATTTAGAGGAGTTTAGGTTTAGTGGGGGTGTGTTCAGGTTTAGTTAAGGGTGTGTTTAGGTTTAGTGGGGGTACATTTAAGTTAAGTGGGTGGTGTGTTCAGGTTTAGTTAGGGGTGTGTATAGGTTTAGTGGGGGTACATTTAAGTTAAGTGGGTGGTGTGTTTAGGTTTAGTTGGGGGTGCATTTAGGTGTGGTGGAAGGGGTGTTTATGTTTAGTGGAGGATGTGTTTAGGCTTGCTGGGAGGGGTGTTTAGGTTTAGTGAGAGTGTTTTTTGGTTTAGTGGGTGTGTTTAGGTTTAGTGGGGGATATGTTTAGTTTCAGTGTGGGTGTGCTTTGGTTTAGTGGGAGATGTGTTTCGACTTTAGGTGTGTTTAGGTTTAGTGGGGGTGTTTCAGTTTAGCGGGAACATGTTAATGAAAACAACACCTTGTGTTACTTCCTTTCTAAGGTAAAGGATCAGCTGCCATTCAGAGACTTCCCAGGCAGTGCGAGTTGGTCAACTGGTCAGTTGTAATTCCCCTTTAGTATATACTAAATATATATATATATATATATATATATATATATATATATATATATATAATATATATATATATATATATATATATATATATATATATTTCGAGATAGAAACTGGCTCATTTTTTACTTGTTTTCAATAATAAAAGCTTTGTACATAATAGGTATGTGTATTAAACCAATGTAAGTTTAACATTAGTTTTCATTATACGTATGGTAGCTTAGATATTCTTGATATGAGTAGCGAAGACAACTTCTTGCTATTTTTATTTTATTTTCTTTTGCTGCGGGAGGGTTAAATCGGGTATTTGTGTTAAGCTGGCGAAAATCAACTAACCGATACTTGAGTAAAATTTTACGCTAATTGCACCAGTTCAAATATTGTATTGGAGAACGAACACACACACACATGTATATATATATATATATATATATATATATATATATATATATATACATATATATATATATATATATATATATATATATAGAAGCAAAAATGTATATAAGCTATTTATCACATTGTACCGTGATTCATATTGCAATCGAAAGCTACAAACGTCCTTTAATATCCAATTCACTCCTACCTCAGAGTAATATATTTTCATATATGTTACCGAAGAATTTACAGGTGATAATAAGTCCTGGCCCGTGGGATCGAACCAGCGACGGACGGGAATCGGGACTTTACAGTGACACGCTAACGGTCGGCCGACTAGTTAGCGTGCGCAGGCTCCTATTCTGTCGTGTGTTCGACTGTATCTTTTCCTTCGGCTGTATACTGTAATATGTACTTTCGAGCAGAAACAATTGAATGATAGACGTTCATATTTCTGATAACTATATGTATACACACACACAGTTACTGAGTACATCGTTAACTGAGAAGTAAAAAATGTAAATTAAGCCTACTTTATGTTGTAAGTATAGCGATTGTTCTCTGTTCATCTACTTTCTCATTAAGAATTCTATTTGAACAGTTTAAAAGATAGAGGGCACTCAGACCCTTTGTTTGTTCTCCCATTTTGTATGTGTTCTTTGATAGAACAGCCTACCAGAGGAAAGGTCTAACTCTGCAACTTTATGGCTGTGGCAAAACGTTCATTCAGTTTCGGTGAAGCATAATCATGTTAACTATGATTAAATATATATATTGTATATATATATATATATATATATATATATATATATATATATATATATATACACACATATGTATCTATATGTATTTATGTGTATTTATATATATGTGTGTATGTACACCTATATACATGCATATAAGTATCTGTAAATTTTAGATGTACATATATGTATATATACATATACATATACAAACCTGGTACATATCTATATATATATATATATATATTATGATATATATATATATATATTATATATTATATAGACACATTGTATATATATAGTATATATATAAATAAATATATATTTATATAATATATATATATATATATATATATATATATATATATATATATATATATATATAAAGACAAATCAGGAAAGTAAAGTTGGAAGATCTGTACCTAGAGCTTTGCAAGATGCAGGAATAATAAACATCTCGTTAAATCGTTTGGTAGAGATGTTCTGACCTTACGTTTGCTTTTTGTTTATACTAAATCACGTTGCATCCCTTATAATTTTTTGAGCTCTATATATATATGTATACATATATATATATTATATACATATACATATGCATACATATATATATATATATATATATATATATATATATATATATATATATATATATATATATATATACGTTTAAAGAAACGACATCACCTCTGTAAGTCTGGCTTTGCTGAAGGATGCTTTCTTTAAATCAAATTCATTTATAACATTATTTTTTTTTTATCTTAGTTCTGCTATACTGTCAGTATTGGTAGGCTATCACTATAGCCTACTTTTTAAAATTAAGATAAAGCGATTTTACTCTTTTGGTTGACCACAGTGGTACGGTTTCATTTAACATTATTTGTAATGTCGAAATAAAAGTATGTGATAATAACTGCATCAAATGTTTTGCTTCAGCTACTTTTGTTTCGCTCGCGGGAATGAACCTGGGTGTTTTGCGAAACAGTTGCACTAAATACTGTCAAAGTTTCTGTCATTATAATGTTGATTGCATGCAGAGAGAAGGAAGGTTTCTAATGGAATACCTTGAGAGAATTTCAATTGTGAGCTTAGCGATTTTAGATAAGCGTCTGAAGTAGAATCCCATCAAGTGGTAAATTTCTGTACCCTAATATATCCTCTAAATACCCAGATCATGAAAGGATGATCATTGATAAGTTTTCTTTACCCAGGACGGTTAAATGTAAAATGTTGATTATACAGTTGAGTTGGCATTGAAGGCCAAGAGAGGATTCACAGGGGGTGGCGAAATGTGATACGAAAAACAGATAAATTCAGGGATAGGTACCTGGTGATTTGAAGATATATATATATATATATATATATATATATATATATATATATATATATATATATATATATATATATATATATATATATATATATATATATATATATATATATATATATATATATACACACACACATATTTATATATATATATATATATATATATATATATATATATATATATATATATATATATATATATATATATATATTATATATATAAAAAACATATATAATGTATGTATGTATATGTATGTGTTATTTATTCCTTCAAAACTTCAGCCTTGGAGGATAGGAAGAAACACAGTAGAATTATAGAAATGTTGCCAGAATTTACAAAGACAACGACTGCCTTTTCAACTCACTCTTGTAAATAACAAAATCCTTGCAATAATACCATTGATTTGGCACTAGGCAATTGTTTTTCATGACATCGATTCCCTGAAAAAAATGGTCAAGAGTAATCCCACAGATATACATACTAGATGTTTAGCCTATATATATATATATATATATATATATATATATATATATATATATATATATATATATATATATATATATATATATATATATATATATATATATCCACATATATGTATAATTATATATATATATATATATATATATATATATATATATATATATATACATACATATATATATTAGTATATATAGAAGTGGGATAACTCTTGACCATTTTTTTCGGAACTGACCATGAAACAATTGCCTAGTGCCAAAGCGGTTTAATCATTTACAATAGATAACTTTGTCAAGTAGTTTAGGCATAACCACATATACTTTATTTAGTATTTATCTATAAAATACTTCATCAACAGTTTAGTTATATCGGCTATTTGCACGTTTTTACAGACAATAACTCACGCCAAATACTGTTCCGGCTACGTAGTGCTGTTCCGTTGCTTTAGACCAGTCTTCTTATTGTCTCTGTTAATACTTAATCATTGCTGAAACAAAGCTAATCACAAAAAATAAATAAATAATTATGGGAACCGTTTTAAAAGATCAAATCTTTATTAAAGTATTAAGTAATATAAGCACTAATTTTACAAAGGTGTACATTTTTTATCGTTAGAGCATATAAAAAGTTTTTATTCAGTGCAGTAGATAAACTATCACACAAACCATTACCGATTTTTTTTATTCTTTTTAAATGGTTCGCTTTTGTGGGATGTTAACCTGCTTTTCAACCATTTGATAAGCATCTATTAAATGTATAAGGTTTCTGGCTTTTGAACAAGATATCCAAGGAATGATAGTACATCTGTCAACTTAACATTTACTCATAAGGTCAGCTCAACATTTCGATTAAAAGGGTAACGTTTGGTGCAATTCTCAAGTCTTACCACCGGAACGGTGTAAAGTTGGAAAATGTTATAGTAAATAAATTCGATGGCTCAGTGAAAAGCGTAATACATTGATTAGGGTTATGCATTTTTTTAAATGAAATTACGCCAAAAAATTGTCTGTTTAAATTAACATTTAAACTTTTATATTTCTTTCTTTTTCTTTGTCTTTTTGTCGGTGAAATGCACTCCTGAGAATAAATCTTATGTATAAATAAACCCCCCCATATCTCTCTCTCTCTCTCTCTCTCTCTCTCTCTCTCTCTCTCTCTCTCTCTCAGTAATAATAAATGGGCTTTTATATCCCGAGAAAATAGGAAATTTGTCCCTAATATTGCACGAAACAAATGTTACCTTTGGATGTTGATGTTCTTGGTACTTGAGGTAAATCATAGACTGAATATCCTTTTTTCTTAAATTTTGAAATGATTAGTATTTGCAGTCTTCTAAAGGAGCATAGCAGACCTAGGCCTAAACCAAATCACCATCATAATAATCACTGAATTTTATTTAAGTATTAATAGTTTGTTAAACATCTTTGCCTTACTGTAGATTACACTGTCATACCGGTGTAAACAGTCAAGTCAGTGCTTATCAGGGATACCATATAACCCAACTAGTTAAAGTAAACACTACTTCATCTTAATGATATGAATGAATTTAGACCAGATTTAATGAATTCTTTTACTAACTTTTTATATATAATTAGCATTAAACGGTGCATGTGCAGAATTTATCCGGAGATTTCATAAGAATTTCGCGGAAAGGATCTACTTAGAATAATATTTCATGAATCTAATTACGTTCATCGGATTTTGCCAGTTAAAGGCTGATTCACTTTATAACATCACGTCACCGACACATCACGTCACGTCAAAGTACGTGAGAATTTCTTACATGTAATCAAATGGACTTGTTCACAGCATCACGTCACGTCGCCATCAAGTACACGGCATCCACCGTCACATAACGACACGTTTTCTTGGAAAGAATAATTTGACGTGACGTGACGGTGCTTATGCAAGTTTCATAACTCTAAATCTGAGTCGCTGAGGTTAGGCACGAACTGAACGGGATTGTGATGGATTGTGTGAATACAAGGCACGGCTGATGGGACGGCGACGTGACGTGATGTGTCGGTGACGTGATGGTATAATGTGAATCAGCCTTAAATCCGCGGGAGTGAGGGACTATGAAACAGACCCTTACAAAAGGCGCATGCACAGTTTAGCCACTTAGGACTAGGTTTCCTAGTTCCTGTACCTACTTCCTGATTGGCTCTGCTGTCTCCCTCCGTCCTCGCAGTTTTAAGGGTCTACTACATTGTGTCCGAGTGTGTGATCAGAGAAACTTTTAAAAGTCCCTATGAAAGTGACCCGTTCATATAATATCAGGATTTAAGTTGTTTCTTCTACGTATATATGTGTTTCAGTTAGTTTTATAATGAATGATGTAACAGTTTTCCTAAACGGAAATAGAAAATGTCTCGTAATTGCTGTAGATAAAAATTATCTCGTAAAATTGTACAGAGTTTTCACAATCTTTGATGGAAATCCTTTGGTCGTTTTGTTTTTTAACAGTATAAAGAAATGTGGATCAGTTTATTATCAAGATTCTGTATTAGTCTTTTGTTTACCATGTTGAACTTAAGATATTACCCCCATCTATCTGCCCAAGATTTTAATACAATAGTTGTACCTCCACCGTCAAAAATGACAGTAGTATAAGTTTCCACCCTAGGGACGTTACGTACTATTCGTATTAAGGCTCCCTCATTCTATATTCATAGATTGGGGCCAGTAGTAAGAGAGACTGGCCCTGTGCTGGATCACGGCCGCTCAGAAACTTGAGTTCATTCCCTTAGACTATCGTTGTTACACACAGAAAACATATATGAAAACAAGATTTTTCTTATACAGTTGGATTCCTCTGAATGTTTGCAATAGTCAGCTTTTTTTAATGCAGAATGTAGGCATAACGTTATGATTAAAATTTGTATAGATATTCAAGAGAAAGAAAAATATCTGCAGACCTTCAGAAACCTGTTGTAACAGAGAGAATTACAACCAAATTCTTCTTCCCTCCATTGATCCCGGGAAGTCCTTGCGCCTAACGAACTGGAGAAAACCATTTAAAGACAGAGAATCCTACGTTAAAGTCGATTTACCATATGCCTCTCTCTCGTGGTCGGTATAAGCTACAAGTGCTTTCACATATAGCGGAGGAGGAACTATGAACTTCCATAATATTAAGAGATGTGAAAGGGGAGATCGGAAATATTTGTCTGGCCCTGCAAATTTCGGAAGCCCTAAATAGTTTAAAAGTCAGACATCACAAAATACTTTTTAAAGTTTCCCAGTAACAATTCGTGAAATTTAAAATTATTAAGGAATTTTTCGAATATTTTTTGTGCTTTCAAGCAAAGTATTGGTTTCATTTGTTACAGAGTTTGGAATATGCAGAATAAGATTTTACTTGTTCTATATATATATATATATATATATATATATATATATATATATATATATATATATACATATATATATATATATATATATATATATATATAAGTATTATGTGTGTACGTGTAAGTATATATACACATGTCATATATATGCCTTAAAAATAGAGGCTTATGACTATTTATTTGTATCAGTTCCACTTTGATTTTCGTCATCTTTGTCGAGGGTTTCTCCATTTTTCACATTTTATGATATAGAATCATCCTGGTCAAGTTCGTGCTCTTTTCTTTTATGCCATATGAGGGTATCCTCATGACGAATGATGACAATTATTTACGTCATTCATTACAATTTCCTGTTTCAGTCGTAGTTTCTTTCACATCTTTTCATTGTCGATTAGAAAGTCGATTTCTTTCTGACAAGTATTTTATTATTTTTAAATTATTCAAGCTTATCTTATTTGTAAACATCAGTTAAGACAAATTACTCTGAATTTAAATTTCAAGGTAAATTTACACATGAGGTGAATTTAATTTTTTGGAAATTTACGTTTATGATTGCATTTTGGCATTTACTCGAAAGGATTTCCGACAAAAGGTTAAAAAATATGTTACTGTATAGTTCAGTTATAAATGACATTTTCGTTATAAAAGGTTTTTTAAGATTCCTTCATTTTCATATTTAGAAGTTAACTGCAGAGCTGTCCCTTGCAACAGTTCTTGATTATGATTATATATTTTGAACATTATAGTTAACTCCTTACTTCAGAATTTTCTAGAGTTGTGTATCAGTTTTATGTGACTCAATATATATATATATATATATATATATATATATATATATATATATATATATATATATATATATATATATATATATATATATATATATATATATATATATATATATATATATATATATATAGATATAGTGAGTCACATAAAACCTGGATATCCGTTCATATACAAAGCCCTCTTACTTTTCTGCTAATACACAACTCTGGGAAATTTGAGGTGTGGGTTAACTCTAATGTTCAATATATATATATATATATATATATATATATATATATATATATATATATATATATATATATATATTTAAATCTATCTATCTAGATATAAATATATATATTATATATATATAGATATGATATATATATATATATATATATATATATATATATATATATATATATATATATATATATATATATATATATATATATATATATATATATATATATATATATATATATATATATATGTGCAATTTTAGGTATACTGCAAGTGGTGAGGCATAATGAAATGCATAAGGAGAAAATTAAGCTATTATTTCTCATTAATGTTTACATTATTCAGCAAGTGCGATATATAGGCCTACAGTATATCCATATTGCGTCAAGCTTCATCAAAAGTCAGCCAAATAAGAAAATAGTTTCAGGAAGGACAAAATTTCTTTGAACAGAATAATGGGTTGCTTTTAATGGCAAGTGGATATGAATTTTTTAATGGGTGTTTATGTTGCAACGCATTTTTGTAGGAAAGCGGAAAATATTTAATGGATAAAGAATAGAAAACTTCTAAAGTTGAAGACGCAGGCCATAAAATGAAAATGTAATGTATGCAAAACATTCGTAAAGAAGAACGATCGCCTTTTATAATCAAACCTTTCATTTTATGCGTTGGAGAACTCTTACAGAAGATTTTGAAAAGCAGAGCAGGACATCTTTGTCGGCGTCTCGATATTTTTCCTTTTCTCATATTGAGAAGAACTGAGCAGAAAAATAAAAAAATATATCGGTCACTTTGTCTTGCACTATTTTGCCAGTTTACTCATTTTATTCAGGTGCTATTTAATACTATTTTGATTTCCCTTTCACGCTCATTATTTTCAGTTTGCCTGCAAAGGACAGTGTAACTTGCCGAACACCCGCGTAGGGGGGCTAGTGCCGTCAGTGCACCTCATGCGGTGCACTGTAGGCATTACTTGAGGTTCTTTGCAGCGTGCCTCCGGCCCCTAGCTGCAACCCCTCTCGTTCCTATTACTGTACCTCCTTTCATATTCTCTTTCTTCCATCTTACTTTCCACCCCTCTCCTAACATTTGATTCATAGTGCAGCTGCGAGGTTTGCCTCCTGTTGCACCTGTCAAACTTTTTACTGTCAATTTTTGTTTCAGCGCTGAATGACCTCATTGGTCCCAGTGCTTGGCCTTTGGCCTAAATTCTATATTCAGTTTAATTCAACTTGCCGAACACCATGTTTGTCTTGAACTTGTTTTATTTTACGCAGATTTCGACCACCACGTTTCTGGATATATATATTTAGTCTTCAATTTTCCTAAAAAAAAACTTGTAAAGAAAGGCACATTAAACCAGAGATTAGGTTTCGTAATCAGCACTTGGATGATTGTCTTAGCTTAGCAACTAGGGGAAGCTTTCGACGTCTGTTTCGTGAATCTGAAGTAACTCGAAGAGTATGGCAAACGATGAGCAGAGTGTACGAGTTTGAGATCCAAAATATCTGGTTTTACATCGATATATAAAATGATTTGAGTACTTATCGTAGCATGTTATAAGGAAATTTTATAGAAAAACATATTTCATTTCGCGAACTATTTTCGTAGTCATAAGTCAATTTTCACTATCCAAATCTCTAAATCCCATGCATAGAGGATAAACGAAATTGCCTCACATATACGAATAAAATCAGAAATATTTTAATTATACAAGAAATTTCAGTACTAGCATATCAAAATGCAGTCTACTATCAGGATGATAAATCATCTTCACATGTCATGTCTGCATTAATATTTATGAACGTATTGTATTTTCTTGTCAGTTATATACAAACACACTATTCAAAGAAAAGTTTACAAAAAGCATCACCTATATTTAATATTAATAACGATACAAATGTCATCTAAAATTGTGAAAGTATGCTTAGTCTTTATTATCGAATAGAAGTTA
>NC_089795.1:28980267-29005267 GCF_040412425.1 Macrobrachium rosenbergii
TTCAGAACACTTTGTGTCAGTAAGTACTTTCTCTTATTATAAAGCCATGAAATATCTCTGAAAAGAATTCCTTAATGAAATATAATTTGTATTCAACTGGTAAAATTTTTAGATGGAATGTGAACTTTCAAAGACTTCAGCTGATAAGAAAAATATTAGGAGAGGCTGTTTTCTTTTCTTATCCGTTTTATGATAAGACCATCCCCAAATATGATCAAGTAACAGAGAAGGAAAGGAAAACATATATACAAAATATTTTTTGGAATTGAGGGAAGACAAGAGGATGACAAATTTATAGGTTTGGGAAAAAAGGTTCTGTGGTTGATCATGGAGTTATACCGTGGTGCTACAATAGAGGTTGATCGATGGTGCCAGTGAAGTTTGGAAAAATCCTTTGGAAAATCTGTGATCCTTTAAATAGTTTATATATATATATATATATATATATATATATATATATATATATATATATATATATATATATATATATATATAAAATCGAGTTGTATATTTGAATAATTATTTGTGAACTATTCTAAGGGAAAATAAAAATAATATTAGATGTAATTATGCTAGAATTTTAGGAATATTGTTTGTTTATTTTTATCTTTTTATCAGGTAATTCACACACAAAGAAAAGATGATTATGTAAGTTTTAAAATAGCACTTCCTACTTTCCCAAAATGATTGAATGTTATTTAAGACCACTGACACGTGGTCTTAGCATCAGTGGTTACAGATCTGTGATAATCCAGATTAGCTGTTAATAATACAACGAAACTTTCTAAAGTTCTCAACGATATTCCTAAAATTCCAATATAATTACATATAAAATGATTTTGAATATCCCTTAGAACAGTAGACGGATCCTTGCTTCAAATATACAAGAGACCACAGATAAAACTTTAAAAGATTTTTCCCAACTTCTTACCGTGGCCACCATCGATCAATCTCTGCTGTAGCACCACGATATAACTCCACTATCAACCACAAAAATCTTTATCCCAAGCCTAAGAATTCGTCAGCCTCTCGTCTTCCCTAAACTCCAAAAGCATTTTATATAGACAATATGTTTTTCTTTTCTTGTCTGTTGCTTGATCATATTTGGGGATGGTCGCATCATAAAGCGGATAAGAACAGAAAACAGCCTCTCCTAATATTGCCTTTATCAGCTGAAGTTCTTGAAAGCTCATATTCCATCTTAAAATTTTTACCAGTTGAGTTCAAATTATATTTCATTACGGAATTCTTTTTAGAGATATTTTCTAACTTTATAATAAGAGAAAGTACTTACTGGCATAGAGTGTTTTGAATTAAAAAAAAAAAAAGTGTAGTTTTGAAGATGTAACCTTTAAAACTGCATTTTTTTATGAACGCTCAGAACTCCTTATGCCAGTAGGTAATGTCTCTGATTATGAAGTTGGAAAATATCTCTAGAAAGAATTCCGTAATGAAATAAAATTTGTATTCAGATGGTGAAACCTGTTTTAAACTGTTAAAAAAAGGTATTTCGAAAACCGACGACTCCTCATTCTTGCCGAGAAATAGTGGAAGGAGATGCGTAAAATTGTAGAGAACGTCCCTTGGGGAGCTTTCATCTCAGCCTAGTGGGTTTAGGAAGTGAATAACTTTAGGGGCTAAAGGGAAGGAGATGTGGTATACGGCTGGTTCATAGGGGAAGGAATGAAAGATCAAGAAGAAGAGGTCGTGGGCACAATGTTGCGGAAAAGTCTCTGCCTAAATAAATCTATTGCTCAGAAAGAAATAATCGAAAAGATATTGAAAAGGGTAAAATATTGTGATAGAGAATTAGTTTTCATGTGAGTGAAGATTACTTCGAAAGAACATTAGTTAATAAAACTCCAATAAAACAGGTTTTGCAGGGAGGTATATCTGTTTAATATTTAATTTAAGGGAAGTTATCAAATTAAAAGGGCAAGTTTAAAAAAAAAAATATTGAATATGATTGATATCCAGAGGGTTAAGTGTGACTAAGAAATGGGAAAACAGGGCAGATACACCCAAATATAAACTGAGATTTATTGGGTGCGAAAATTTCAGACAGGAAATCCTGTGAGGGACAAAGGCTTTTGCCGGAAGCCTAAAATCCTACCGTAAGCTTTATATCGCTTTCCCTATCACCAAAAGCTTTGCTCTTATCAACTAGTAAAGCATTCTGTTGTTAGTCTCCCAAAACGACATAAACTGCCATGACTGCTCTTCAAAGAAAATATTTTTCCTCAAAAAGAGGTATAACCTGTTTTTGAGGAAAATTGAAAAAATATATATTCAGCACTTTATGCACTTCTGTTGTTTTTTAGTTTTCTGTCCGTCCGCACTTTTTTCTGTCCACCCTCAAATCTTAAAAACTATTGAGGCTTGAGGGCTGCAAATTATGTTGATCAACCACCCTCCAATCGTCAAACATACCAAATTGCAGCCCTCTAGCATCAGTATGTTTATTTTATTTAAGGTTAAATTTAGCCATAATTGTGCTTCTGGCAACGATATAAGGTTGGCCACCACCGGGCCGTGGCTAAAGTTTGATGGGTCGCGGCTCATACAGCATTATACCGAGACCACCGAAAGATAGATACTATTTTCGGTGGTCTTGAATATACGCTGTAGCAGCTGTACAGAAAACTCAGTTGCGTCGAAGAAACTTCGGCGCATTTTTACTTGTTTTTTATTTGTAACTACAGTTTTACGTATCTCCTTCCACTTTCTCGGTAAGAATGAGAAGTCGTCGGTTGTTGAAATACTTCTTCTTTAGCAGTTTAAAACAAGTGTCATTTTTAACTGTTTAAAACAGGTATCACATCCATAAAATATAAGATACCTATTTTACTAAATATCTTTCGCCATTAAATCAAAAAGATAAATACCACTGAAATTTCATTCTTCTTCTGAGAATGTCTCCCAAATAGCCTAACTTGAAAGCAAAATTTATTACTAAAGCCTAAGTTTCACATTTTATAGTTGTGCGGGTAAAGCTGGTTTTCTAGGCATTTATTCATATATGCCTGTTACCGGCATGGGGGAAGGGCGGGGCGGGGGCGGGGATGAGGTTGTGAAGGCGCCGGAAGAAATTCTTCTTTCAGTTCGCAAAAAGCCTTTAGGGATTGGACTGCTATATATTTATAGTCCCATACAATTCTCGTTACTATCGATGACGCTGCAACTTACATTTCTTCGCTCTTTTAGTGATACAAGGAAGTCGAGAAGTTAAAGCCAATATGGCTATTAAAATATACGCACAAACACAAACACACACAATACATATATTGTGTGTGTTCATATTTTAATAGCCATATAGACTTTAACTTTCTACATCATTAAAAGAGCTTACATCATTAAAAGATCAAAGATTAGTTAGATAACCTGTAATAGATATATATTATATATATATATATATACTGTATTATATATATATATCTTTTTATTAAGACTTGAATCAGTCTATACTTCTTTTTCTCTTCAGGCAACCTTGTCAAAAATAGGAAAATTATTCAATATTCTTTCCATTTATATATATATATATATATATATATATATATATATATATATATATATATATATATATATATATATATATATATAATATATAAATTTGAATTATATTTTCTCTTATTCAATTTTGTTGAAGTCAGTGGCATTGTTCACTGATACTGTCTTTTATCAAGACTTTGAATCAGTCTATACTTATTTTTTCTTCAGGCAACCTTGTCAGGAATAAGGGAAAATTATTCAATATTCTTTCCATTTACTTATTCTTGTCGACTTATCGTCTCCTCGCTTATGGGCGATGTCTTCAGGACTAAGTTTCAAATTGACCTACGAGGTTTACATTACTGCATGCAGACTTTCAAATTTCAAACTTGTCATTGGGGTGCTGAATTTCTATTTGTCTGTGGGTCTCATTCTCTCACTGGTGGTCTGGGCGGCAGCATGGGCATTCCTGGTGCTTCATAGGATGTATCTTATGCTGCGGCTTGCAGCAAAGGGCGTGAGCAAGGGCGTTGTCAGAAGTCAAGTCCATGGGTGTTCTGTTGCTCATGTTTCCCTTCGGATGCTCACGGGTGGCCTGTGATTCCTTAGAAGAAGGGATGATGAAGTCCATGTTCCCCTGTATGTTTAAAGCAGGCTGTGGTTGATTTATACTCACAGCTTCAGCTTTTTTGCAATCTGTGGAAATGGGCTTCTCTGTGCATGATCTCTGTGTTTTCTAATAATTCTAGTGTTAGTTTATGGTCGTGGTCATCTATGTAGTGTTAAAATATTGTAACTTCATTGCAACCAAGGGGCAATATTTCAACACTTTGTAGACTAACCCGACTTTAAACCGACACTAGAAGAATTATTATAAAGCACGGAGATTGTGCACAGAGAAACCCGCCTCACCAAATTGCAAATAGCAGAAGCTATGAGTGTAAATCAAGAACAGCTTGAGTTAAACAGAGGAACATGGACTGCATCCTCCCTTCTTCGAGGAAACCACAGGACATCTGTGAAAATTCGAAGGGAGACACAAGCGACAGAACACTCTTGTACACGATTTTCGACGATAAAGTAAATCCAGGCTATGGGCCAGAGACGGGAATCACGCCCTTCTCCGTGTCCTTTGCTGCAGGCCATGGCATAAGACACATCCTATGGAGCAAACAGGAATGCCCATGAATGTTGATTTGAAATTAAGTCCTGAAGACGTCGCTGATGAGTGAGGGAATGTTTTGTCGACTAGAATAAGTAAATGGAAAGAATCTTGAATAACTCCTGAAAAGCTTGTCTGAAGAGAAAAAAGAAGTATAGACTGATTCAAAGTCTTGGTAAAGAGATAGTATATGTGAACAATAGAAATATGTATATATATATATATATCGTATATATACATATACACATATATATATATAAATTATATATATATATATATATATATATATATATATATATATATATATATATATATATATATATATATATATATATATATATATATACAAATCCCACAGGAAAATCATCTGGGCACAAAAAATGCGTTAATAAATGTGAAAAGTATTGTTACTGAAGTTTTGACTGTCATTTTCCGTGGGGATTCAACATACACTGAAGTCACGTGCATCTACTGTGATTTTTAACATACACACACACACACATATATACACACACACACACACACACACACACACACACACACACTGTACAATCCTCAATTATCCAAATCATCATTATCCAGACCTCGACATTATCTGATACACCCAGACCAGGGATGAAGGTCCCACAGATATATGATATAAAAATTTAAAAAATGTTGAATTAACCGCCCTCTGATGGTTGGCAATGCTGCGCAGCCTCAAGAAAATGTTGAGAACACTGCTGACGCCCAGATTGACCGGGAAAGGGTTTTTGGGGGGTGGGGAGTCCTCATGAAGTTTCCATTGTTGGGGGAGGGGTCGGATGGCTTTCCGCCATGGAGAGGAGTGGCAGTAATGCTGGGTAGAGGAAGGCTCAGTGAAGGGGGTTATTTTGGAAGGTGGGTGGAGCTGGGGAGCTGTTTCTATGGCTAAGAATGGGGTGGGGATGCAATGTTCTATGTGGACCGTGGGTAGACCTGACTTGATAAAGCTTGTTCGGTTTCGTGTCTTTATGGTTATGATACAGTAATTCACAATTTACTGAAGGATATGTACAGAACTGAGATACGGTATGGAGAGAGAGAGAGAGAGAGAGAGAGAGAGAGAGAGAGAGAGAGAGAGAGAAACACTAACCAAGGTATGTTTGCATCAAAGTACAGCAACTCAGGCTCCTTCACTTTTTTATTTATGTTTTATGCTACAGTATTCTCACTTATATTTTTGCTGTATTTTTTCATTATTTATTTTCTCAAACCAAATTATGAACGCAATCCTATGTGTAAGCTACAAAGAGAGAGAGAGAGAGAGAGAGAGAGAGAGAGAGAGAGAGAGAGAGAGAGAGAGAGAGAGAGAGAGAACTGAGGTATGTTTACATCGAAGTCTAAGCACATTAACACACACATCCTTTACTTTTTGTATCTAAATTTTATGCAACAGTATTCTCGTTTATATTTGTATTGTATTTTCTCATTTTTTATTCTTTCAAACCAAAAGATAAATGCTGGGTTTGTAGGTATTCACACACTCAGTCCATGCCGTTGGAAACGTTGCTAAGGCCTGTTTGGTTGTATGTTGCCTTACGTACGAAATGTTCCTACTGTTCCGTTCTCATGAAATTGTTGGTCGCGAGTTAAAAAAATTTTTTTTCTGGTGATTAAAGATTCGGATTCCATAACATCCACATTGATAAAATTGGTTCTTATAAATCTAATCATCTCAGGCCAGCCCTCTGTTAATCAGCTGTAAGATACTGTTATGAAATTGGATTTTAAATATTTTACGGTGATTAGTGAAACATCAACATTGACAAAATATTAGCATATAATATGATAATCGTAGAGCCAACTAAACTTGTAATGAAATACGATACAGTACATCAGACAAAGCAAAAGATATGGCAACACTTACCTACGTTTGCACACACTCATTCGATGGCGATGTGAACGTCCTGGGTTTGTTTAGTTTCGTGTTTTTATGTTTATGGTACAGCAATTGATATTTCATTAAATGATATGTACAGTACTGAAATATGAGAGAGAGAGAGAGAGAGAGAGAGAGAGAGAGAGAGAGAGAACTGAGGTATGTTTAGATTAAAGCCTAATACAGTAACACACACACTTTTAAATTATTTTGTTTATATTTAATGCTATAGTAGTCTCGATTATATTTTTACTGCGTTTTCTCATCTTTTTTTTCAGTTTCAGAAAACAAATCATAAATGCAATCAAGCTCGTTGGGTGTTTACATATGCGCTGGATTTACCTTGCCTACTTATGGAATAAGCATTTTGAATATTCTTACGGTGATTAGGGATGAAATATCAACAGTGATAAAATACTCTCTTGTGTACTGTTGTGTGTGTGTTAATCATACTTAGAATCAACTAAACTTGTAATAAAAAAGTACAGTAAATCACGCAAAGCAAAAAAAAAAAAAAAAAAATGTAACGTACTTTCGATGCCGTCGTAAACTTCTTTGAGTTTTAGTTTCGTATTTTCATGTTTATGATACAGTAATTCATATTTCATTAAAGGATATGTACAGTACTGAGAGAGAGAGAGAGAGAGAGAGAGAGAGAGAGAGAGAGAGAGAGAGAGAGGTATGTTTACATCGGTAAACAAACTAGTCAGGAAACAGCTGTTTTGTGATTTTGAGGGATTTTACGTTAACATAAAGTATGTTAGTTTACCTTTGTATGCCCGTTTTACTTTTATGTACAAAAATTAAAAAAAATAATTCCATTAATACATTCGTTTCTTTTAGCAACTAACAAATTATTTTCTCAATTCTTTTGGTATTAGGCTCAGTCAGCTGATTTTGACAACGTAAACATTGCAAATGGCGGGACGATCGGTTTTTTCCATACATATTATGATGATAATATATCAGCATAATACAGTATAAATAGATTCTGTAAATCAAATAACAGTTTCATTACCATTACCTTTATTTTAAATACAGTGCTGTGTTATTGATGACAAAATGTATCCTCATGACTTTGAGAGATTCCTTACTATATTTGCCTCAGGAAACAAAGCAGTTGAAACAGGTAGGCTATCATGACATACTGCTTTGCGTAGGATTTTTCGCTGACCTGAGATTTACTTTGTCTTGGGTAACTCTGTCGAGGTTCTGCCTCCAAAACATTTTATAGTCGCTGAGAAATACTTTACTAATGTAGGGTGCCGAAAATAAACGCTGAACAGTAAGAGACTCCTACCTTTTTAAATTTCAGTAAAGAAAATTATTGTGTCGGTTTGTCCGTCTGTCCGCATTTTTTCTGTCCGCCCTCAGATCTTAAAAACTACTGAGGCTAGAGGGCTGCAAATTGGTACGTTGATCATCCACCCTCGAGCATCAAACATACCAAATTGCAGTCCTCTAGCGTTTGTAGTTTTTATTTTATTTAAGGTTAAAGTTAGCCATTATGGTGCGTCTGGCAACGATATAGGACAGGCTACCACCGGGCGGTGGTTAAAGTTCTGTGGGCCGCGGCTCATACAGCATTATACCGAGACCACCTAAAGATTGATCTATTTTCGGTGGCCTTGATTATACGCTGTAGCGGCTGCACAGAAAACTCGATTGCCCCGAAAAAACTTCGGCGCATTTTTTAGTTTTTTTTTTTTTTTTTTTTTTTTTAGCAACAGAAAGACCATAGATAATCTCCAAAGGCTTTACAGTAGTGAATCAGTTGAAGAAATCTTTCGTAATTTTGTATTTAAGAGATGATGAACTAAAATGAAAATTTAAGAATATTAAATCAATTGACAATTTAGGAAAATTAAATGATTTGATATTCATATTGATATTATAAGACTTTTAGAAAGAGTAGAAATACAAATGTGCGTGTTTATTAATGAAAACTTATATTATGGATGCTTGAGGCTGTCATGCAAATCTGCACATAAAAACTATACCATGTTCTTAAACCCAAAAATATATACCTTATACTTAAGGTGTTAAGCAATATAATGTGCATTTATAAACTTTTTTTTATTGATCATATATCTGAGCTTTAAATAGAGTAAAAACAGCAGCCATCTTTTGGGGAACTAAGAGACACCCTTAGACATTAATAACTGTACATTGCAGGGTTAGGTGAAAATTCTTAGTAAAATTAATTTACATCAATCCCTGCAACAGAAGGAGCGAAGTCGACTTTGTTCAAAGAAAATGTAGTATTCGACGTCTCTAATGTGCTTCATTTTTCACGAGATGAAATTCATGAGAAGTCGACCGAACCAGAGAAAGACTTGGCGAACACTGTCTATTTTTTTTTTTTACAGTTAATTCCTGTGGACGTTTTCGGTGCAATAAATTTCAATTCGGCTGTAATTTTATATCAACTAACGGAATATGAATCTTACTTTGTATATGTTTCAGTAGATGGGTCTGCAGATACCTTATATTTGTTGTTTATATAACTCTCTTGATTGTCATTGTGAAGCAGATGTTTTTTCGTTAATGTTCACGTGCGAGATATATTCATCTATTTCCTAGGATCTTTGTTGTCTTTCATAGGTGCATGCCAACGGCCTTGGGCAATCAGTACGGTCAATAATAATAACAAGTGAAAAATGCAACGAAGTTTCTTCGGCGTAGTCGAGTTTTCTGTATAGCATATAATGCTGTATAAAACTACCGATAATACCGGGCCGGCTAGCACTCAGTCGCTCCCCAGATAACGGTCAAGCAAAAGCGAGTCGCACGCCTCCGGAAAGCGCTGCCAGACGAATGATCCACGGCTAACCTTAACCTTGAATAAAATAAAAACTACCGAAGTTAGAGGGTTGCAACTTGTTATGTTTGATGATTGAAAGGTGGATGATCAACATACCAATTTGCAGCCCTCTAGCCTCAGTGGTTTTTAAGATCTGAGGGCGGACAGAAAAAGTGCAAACGGACAGACAAAGCCGTCACAAATTTTTCTTTTACAGAGATCTAAAAAACTTCGGATGGCCATTACGATAATTCCTTGATTTACTGTTTTATTATGTATGTAATTCACAGTAATGTTATAGCTTGTGAGCCCACTGAAAGGAAGGCTCCACGTCTTTCGCAATAATGAACTGTAAGTGAAGTGTTTGTTTACACATCGTCACCACAATAATAACGTAATTGTCTAAGTGCACTATTATGGCCATACACTTAACCCAAAGTAGTAAAAAACTTGCCAAACCATAAAAAAAATTATTTCCTTCAAATGAAGATTTCATGAGATGTTTATGGGAGGCTTCACAAAGACAAAGGATTAAACGTGTAGAACTGTCAGTGCCGAGAGCAGGAGTAACTTTGTGTAAGATCCACAATAATATATCAGTGGTAGAATGTCTCATTCTACCATTGATATATTATTGTGGACCTTATACAAAAGGACCAATTATTAACCATGTTAATAACTTTCAGAAAAATAAGAGGTGCCACTTGTCTTATCCTCCCCCCCCCCCCCAACCATTTTGTTACTTTGCAATTGTATGTACCAAGAAAAACAGCAGCTTGACATTTTTGGTTTATGTACACGATTTTCTTGGAATGCTGTGGGGTAACATTTAGCCAGGTGATAATGTCAGCTTTCGTTAGACAAAATTACAGAAATCAACGTGTCTTATTCCAGCTACGCTATCTATATGAGGCAACACTGGTTTAACTTGGCTTAAAAAGAAAGATTTCTTGAATACCCTCTTTGTATATTCTGTTTCATGTAGGCTATATGTGTATATATGATTATATATATATATATATATATATATATATATATATATATATATATATATATATATATATATATATATATATATATATATGTATATATATATATATACATATATATACACAATATATATATATATATACATATATACATATATATATATATATATATATATATATATATATATATATATATATATATTTATATATATATATATATATATATATATATATATATATATATATATATATATATTTATATGCACACACACATACACACACATAGGCTACATATAAACAGAATATACAAAGCCCGGTATTCAAGTAATCTTTCTTCCTAACCCAAATTAAAACCAGTGTTGCCTCATGCAACGTAGCTAGAGTGAGATACGTTGATTCCTGTCATTTCATCGAGCGAAAGTTGATATTATCACCTGGGTAAATGTTACGGTCACAGATAGGCAGCATATATATATATATATATATATATATATATATATATATATATATATATATATATATATATATATATATATATATACATGCAATACATATATATACATATATATGAGATATATGTATATACGCAAATATGTATATATGTATGTATATATGTGTGTCTGTGTACATGTGTGTATACTTATATATATATTTGGATTTAAATCAATTTTATTTTCATGTTCGTTGTAATTTATTCAACTTAGGAACAGTAAATACCAGTTTCTCTCTCTCTCTCTCTCTCTCTCTCTCTCTCTCTCTCTCTCTCTCTCTCTCTCTCTCTCTCTGTGTTAACTATTTTTGGAAAAATTTCCATTTCAGCATAAAACGTATTTGTTTCATTAGATAGATGGTTTTTTGTATATCTGTTTAAAAATCATCCGCCAAAAACAATACGAGCTGCTACAGCCATCCTTTTAGACAAATTGCCTATATAGTAAAACAGTGACATCCGTTTCTTCGGTATTTTTTTAATACATCTGTTTTACCCGAAATTCAAATAAGCATCCTGTAATATCGACAAGGTGTCCTAACATAAGTCAACTCATTACTTAAAAAAAATGGACCCATAATAGAAATGGTTAGAATGAGCATCACTTCACTGTTGTGAAGAGGACTTAGTAAAGTTCAGTTTTCGGGAAAGTTTCCACTCACAACTTATCTACGCTAAGCCCTGTTGTAGCTCTGTATGCACGTTAGACCACAATCTCTCACGAGAATGCTATGTGAGGGAACCGGTTAAAATGATAATCCCATCAGCGTAATGATCATTATTGAATTTAGCCGACTACATACGCAGTTAGGGAGTTGAATGCGCCGATGTAAGGGCCTAGGAAACTGCCAGACTATTGGCTTAAGTTTTGCATTTCCAGTAATGACTCGTTTTGAAGTTCTCTCTCTAGCCTATCTCCATTAGTAGTTCCTTCGTAGCGGAAATTCGCCAGCTTGCATTGTTGCTGCTCCCTCCGTTAAGGGTCTGCTGCAGTGCTGCCACATTTCCACAGCACTGACTTCCATGCTCGCCTAAATTCTAAATTCATTCAACCATCGGTAGAATCTAAAGTATATAAAACAATGCAGTATATGCTTTCCTTCACAGTCTAAAGATCATTTCCCATAAACTTTCCTTGTCAAGTTAATCACAAATACATTTTACATTTATTAAAACAATTTTAAATAAATTTAATTAAGTTACCGTAATTGGATGGAAACCTAAGTTGTATACAGGTCAATGAATCATATAATATAAGAAAATAATATATATGACCACAATACACCCCCAAAAAGAGTGTGGAAATATTTTCCACACCTCGTGTGGCCGACAGTTTTCATGCACAAGATAATCGGGTGCAGAAGTGGGGTCTGCACCCAGTTATCTTGTGCATGAAAACTTCCACACCGTAGGCCACATTTCCACGTTTCGGCAACACTGGTCTGCTGTCTTCTAGTCAGGGTGACAGAACAAAGGCACCTCAGAATGATCCTGTGAAATTGACGTTCTTTGATTCTTTATTATCTAATTTCATCTAGTTTTCACTCTCCCTCTGTTTTCTCGGGAAGTTGATTCTTCAAGCTTGAGAAAGCCACAGATGTTAGTAGTGGCATGTTTTACTGTGAATCTGAAGGACAGTAACTAATAGAACTTTCCAAATATCTTATTTCGATAACATTCCCTGGCACTCATGGCATGTTAATGATTTTATGTTTGCTTGATCAGTTCTTATTTTCCATACACTCGTATCTGCAACGGTTCTCCTCGCAGGGGATGTTTTTCACGAAAACCCTTGAAAGGTTTTGCAGTGTTGTTTTATTTAAGCTCTTTTCCAGAGCAAAGACATACGTCTTTTTCTTAACCTGAAGCTCATGTTAGGTTACTTAAAGCATTATCTTAGAAGTGAGGCACATTTGAGATATAGGCCTATATCCTTTAGTCAAAAATTTAATTTGATTTAACAGGTTTTACATGTGTAATTCTGTGACATTAAATGTAGGAATATTTGACACTACCACGCAGTTTAAAATAATCAGCTTCAGTTCTCCTCTTTTCAATCCGCTTTAATGAAAATTACCTCGGATTGGGTATTAAGCTACGAAGTAAAAAGAGGTTATCATGCTCTTATGAGTAACGTTGAGTCGTACTTATATCCTGCAAAATGTCCCTTTTGACTGACGTTTTATTTTTTTTTTACTTCTTCGAATGACAAGCTCATTACTTCTATTTCCACTCTAGTTAATAAACTCCACTTGTGAAAGCTTGCTGAAGAAAGAAATCAACTTTTACTACTATTTTCCTGGGAGCTCTAGTTAAATTTTAAAATTATACAGTTTTATTTAATTTTGAAGTCACTTGCAATATTCTGGAATTTTTCAAGGATCAAAACATTTTGATGCTAAATTTGTATAGAAATTTTTCAAAGATCAAAACATTTTGATGCTAAATTTGTGTAGGAATTTTTCAAGGACCAAAATATTTTGATGCTAAATTTGTATGGGAATTTTTCAACGATCAAAATATTTTGATGCTAAATTTGTATAGGAATTTTTCCAGGATCAAAACATTTTGATGCAAAATTTGTGTAGGAATTTTTCAAGGATCAAAATAGTTTGATGCTAAATTTGTTTAGGAATTTTTCAAGGGTCAAAACATTTTGATGCTAAATTTATATAGGAATTTTTCAAGGATCAAAACGTTTTGATGCTAAATTTGTTTAGGGATTTTTCAAGGATCAAAATATTTTGATGCAAAATTTGTATAGGAATTTTTTAAGGATAAAAAATTTTGATGCTAAATTTGTGTAGGCTTTTTTTCAAGGCTCAAAACATCTTGATGCTAAATTTGTA
Source organism: Macrobrachium rosenbergii (assembly GCF_040412425.1). Taxonomy (NCBI): domain Eukaryota; kingdom Metazoa; phylum Arthropoda; class Malacostraca; order Decapoda; family Palaemonidae; genus Macrobrachium; species Macrobrachium rosenbergii. Next base: position 28,993,950 of record NC_089795.1, read on the forward strand.
TAGGAATTTTTCAAGGATCAAAACATTTTGATGCTAAATTTGTGTAGGAATTTGTCAAGGATCGAAACATTTTGATGCTAAATTTGTATAAGAATTTTTCAAGGATCAAGAAATTTTGATGCTAAATTTGTTTAGCAATTTTTCAAAGATAAGAACATTTTGTTGCTAAATTTGTATAGGAATTTTTCAAGGATCAAAACATTCTGATGCTAAATTTTTATCGGAATTTTCCAAGGATCAAAACATATTGATGCTAAATTTGTATAGGAATTTTGCAATGATCAAAACATATCGATGCTAAATTTGTATAGGAATTTTTCAAGAATCAAAACATTTTGATGCTAAATTTGTACTGTCAGTAAAGAAATAGAGGGGAATAATATTGTCAAGTGTAGAAGTAAACAGTACTCACGAGTACTGTTTACTTCTTTAAGTAAATCGGAAATATCAGCAAAACTGACTGCAGTATCCCATACATGCACAGCCTTTTATTTTTCTTAATTTCAGTAAAGCTCAAATATCATACTGCACACATAGAATCAAATATGGAAATTCATCAAGACCATACAAACATTAATTATTTTAAGATCTTGCTATAGGCTTTCCGGCAGCATTTTCCCAAGATGTAACCGAGTATTGCACCAACCCGGGACCTTTCCCTGAAAAAAGCGGTACCCCCTGTCTTAAAAAAAACTAACCATAGAATTTTCTTGAAAATAACCGCATTACTTTTCCCACACCCAGATTATTAGGGGGTTATTTAACTAACCTAACCTAACCTAACCTAACCTAGGGACATGGCAAAAAATAAGAAAAATAGTTTTAGAAAAAATAGTTAACATAAGAACTGACCCCAAGCTTTCAAAGGCTTCATTTAATAAGAAAAAATTAGGAGGCTGTTTCCCCTTCGTATGCACTTTACGATGCAGCCATCCCCGCATACACTCAAGCAACATAAAAAGAAGGGAAAAATACACGAGAGAGAGAGAGAGAGAGAAGAGAGGAGAGAGAGAGAGAGAGAGAAAGAGAGAAAAAAGAGAGAGAGGGGGTGGAGGAAAAGAGGCTAGAAAAAATGAGAAGTTTGGGAGAATGGGTGCTGGGTTGATCGTGGAGTCATATCATGGTGCTAAAATAGATGATGATCGATGATGCCCATGGAGAGAATTTTGGAAAAGTTTTTGAAAGCTTCGGCCCTTCTATGCCTTGTCTCATAAAATGAAATAAAGAAATTCGTGTGAATGAAGTATTTTTTTTTTCTATGTTTTGGAATAAATATTCACTGGAATATATAAGCGTTTTGTACGTGCTTATGTTGACTTTTCGTTTATATTAGAAAATTGATTATTTTATAGAACATTTATAATTAGATGAACGGGTGATTTTGATTAAACCGAAAAGAAATGTCATTATTAACTGTGGCCAGTTTTTAGACTTTGATGAATATGGCTACTGACATTGCTTAACTTACGCAATGATGGTGTGGTTAAAATGAGTAAAGAAATCAGTTAGATAACAATTAATATAAGTGTGTTTTCTTGTAATGTCTTGGAAATTCTGCATTGTCACCATAAAATCCCAGAGAATTAAGAATACCGGTATTATATTGTGAGGAACGCCCGTCTTCCCTAAAGTCACGCTTGCTGCTGTATAAATATCAGAAATAGATTATTTTATTTCTATTATGGTTGGTCTTTACCTGCACAAATTCCATGTTTCTTTACGGAAATTAAAATACATATGAAATTAGCATATTTGTTCATTTTTAAGTAAAAATTTTTTGCTAAAAACATACCATTCATTTACTTTCATTCTCTGCTGCTAACCTTAAATGAGCTCATAACTACTTAACAAAAGTAAAATGTGCAGAAAGTTTCTTCTTGGTAATCGAGTTTCTGGTACAGTGCATAGTCAAGGCCACCGGTGGCCAGATCTATCTTTCAGTGGTCTCGGTATATCGTTGTATGAGCTGCGTCTTGAAACTTAAATTACGACTCGGTGGTGGCCTGTCCTATTTCGTTGCGAAACACACGGTCATGCCTAACTTTAACCTTAGATGCAATAAAAACTACTGAGGCTAGAGGGCTGCAATTTTGTATGTTTGATGAATGGAGGGTGGATGATCAACATGCCAATAGTTTTTAAGATCTGAGGGTGGACGGAAATAGTGCGGACGGACAGACAAAGCCGGCACAATAGTTTTCTTTACAGAAAACTAAAAATGGACAAGAGTAACATCGTCATAAACAGTTCGTTTTGTTGAGTGATCACTTTCGTGAAAGTGGGTTTTGGAAGTGAAAATCAGTGATTTTAAAGACGTGAAAATTGAGTAGATATGATAAATCTGAGTTTGTGGGAGATTCATAGGATTTAAGTACAGCGAAGTTTAGGAAAAATTGTGTAGTTAGCCCTGTGAAAGCTTATCCTGTTACCAGTTAGTAATCAGTAAAAGAAAAATAGTTACTATTTTCTTTTATTAATCATGGATTTATAACAGAATAAGCTTCCTACAGGGTATGAAGGACTACTTTTCCTTATTATACTTATATCAGAGAATTTTATGCTGAGGCTTTGCTTCTCAAGATGTTCACTTTCCAGTAGGTAATGTTTTCATATTTTTTCTCATATTTTCGTATATGATAAAAATCATATTGATATAAAACGTACCAGTATGATATGATTTATATCAATATGATATAAATCATGCTTCATCGGACGAATGAATGACTTCTTAGTACCCTCTTATATACTCAGATCACGTCCCATGTAAAACTTTCCATTCCTTGTATATACTCTTCATTTACACGATACATGAGTACTGGTGGAGGTCCGTTTTCCTTTTTCCCTTTAGGCGGGTAGTTTCCTTCAGTGCACCTCACGGGCTGCACTGTAGGCATTACTAAAGGTTCTTTGCAGCGTCCCTTCGGTCCCTAGCTGCGAAAGTTAAGTATATCTTAGTTTAACCAGACCACTGAGCTGATTAACAGCTTTCCTAGGGCTGGCCCGAAGGATTAGATTTATTTTACGTGGCTAAGAACCAACTGGTTACCTAGCAACGGGACCTACGCTTATTGTGGAATCCGAACCACATTATGGCGAGAAATGAATTTCTATCACCAGAAATAAATTCCGCTAATTCTTCATTAGCCGGTCGGAGGGTCGAACTCGGGCCAACAGCGTGCTAGCCGAGAGCTCTACCCACCCCACCAATGAAGAACTAAAACCTCTTTCACACCGATTACTGTACTTCCATTCACAGTATCTTTCTTCCATCTTGCTATCCACCCTCTCCTAACAATTATTTCATAATGCAACTGCGAGGTTTTCCTACTGTTACAACTTTCAGACCTACCTACTTTCATTTACTTTTCCATCGCTGAATGACCGTATAGGTCCTGAACGCCCTCATGTACGCAGCCTTCCCTTGTTTTTCTTACCCTGTTTATGAACTGACCACATAAAATATCCAGCTGACAGCAGCCGATGACATTTCAGCGTCTCACATCTTAAGCGGAGCCGGTGGCTCTGAACCCTTTGTAGAGGCGCTGCCTAGTACAGTACACACGCGACCAACCCAGATATGTAGTTCCGTCAGTTACCCACTTCTTAAAACACTGTAGATGAGGAAGGAAGCTTTTCAAGGGACGTTATCTGTCATTATTAAAAAGTTACAATAAAGCAATTTATACCTGATAGCCAGAAAAGTTTTGATAACCTTGAAATTTAAAAAGAAAATATCATTATGTACCTTTGCCATTTATTTTACGAGTCTCGTCATACTTGATTTTTAAATAACCTTGAACTCATATTATTTGTACAGAGCAAATAATTCTTTCAACAGGTTTGAGAGCATTAGGTTTGAGTAAAATATGTTGGGAGGATTATATATTAATTTGGTAATTTTTGTTGTGCATGAAAGAATTTCTTTGGAAAAACAGAAAATCAGTCATAATTCTTTATATGTCAGTTTTTTTCCTTTACAAAAATTTTATGAGAAAAGGCAAGCAGTGATTTCACACCGTAGTTTAGTTCACACCAGTTAATATCTTTTTTTAAGTTCTGTATTCCTACGCATTTTATAATTACGTAAAGCGTGCTTTCATAACTCTTAATCTTATATATGAAAAAAGATTTTTTAAGGTTGGAAGTGATATATTAATTACATATCGAAAATGATGTAACAAATATTGAATTGCATACTTGAGAAATTGAGGTTTATTTCTCTCCATGATATAAATAAATAATTCCTTCATTTTTGAGCATTTAAAATTCCTTTTCGTCTCCACACAAAAGAGTGGAAATTTGTCAAGGGTAAAGAACATTCGTAAGAACGCTTTCTGAATCTTCAGAAGATCTTTCCACTGCGATCATCGATTATCACCTAATTTACCATTATGACACCGATCAGCAGCTCCAGCGTATATATCAAAATTCCCGAGTTTCCTGTCGCCATCTTCCACAGAATCACATCCTCTAGTAAACTATTTCCTTTTATGTTTCCTTTCTATCGCTCGGTTATATCTGTAAGATATTTGGATAATAGCATATAAAAGGAGGAAGAACAGTCTGATATGTTTTCTTCGTGATCTGCTGAAAGGTTCGGTATTCTCCGCAGTAAGTCGATGCGAAGTTTCTCCCCATTTCATCTTTATTTATGTCCCTCTGGTAAGAAAAATCCTGGTTTCAATATCACTTCTGTCAGAAATAATAGAAGAAAAACCTTAAAAAGTCTGTGATACACTGAAATATACTTCTTTCATCTTGTATTTTCTCGAACCGTGATATTAAAATTCTCGTTCAAAGAAAATGAAACTGCAACTTATTACGAGAAATACAGGTAAAAGGAGTGAAAAGATTCAACTGTGTATGTGTTTAGAATTTTCATTTAAAGAAATATAATCTTCCTTGCATCGTGGGAAAGGCCAAAAGGAATGGAAGTTTTTCTATTTTTTTTTTTTTTACGAAACAAACTCTCTCATGTTCAAAGCTCGTTATGCAACCGGTTTTTAAGGTTTAAATGAATAGTTTACTGTCATATATATCTCAGTAAGAGAGTTGGTATTTTTTACTGCGTTTTCAAAAGCTAACTGTTAACAAGATATATTCCGGTTAATTAACCAAATAAAGATGTGCTCTTCCCAATCTTATACCGGTTTCACAGGCAAATCACTCCCCCAAAGATTAATAGAGCGTAAACGTTCAGTTAGGTACGGACAACAGAGCTCAGCTATTTTTAACCACATAAATAACCATAACCACAGAATAAACTGGCATATGTCTCGTATAATTTATAGCAGCAATTGTCGGTTCAAAAGTCAGATGGTGGAATTAACCTTGATTAAACAAAGAAATGCAATGAACCTCTCAAGAGGCGCCTGAGATTCAGATATTATAGATGAAATCTTCCTCCAACCAGCGATTAAGAAGATTAAAGAGAAATTGTCAACTGGAGTGACTTAACGGTTGACCTATGGATCTTCTGGAATAAATACCGTTTTTCTGTAACTGTTTCTCATTCACTGTTTGCCTGAGGAGAGAGACAGTTTGGTCTCTGAAATATAGCCTTTATTTTTCACATTTTGGCGTTACTATGGGCTCCCTTATATTTGATGGATTCTGTTTTAACAGAAAATATTTCACAGTCATATATATCATATATATATATATATATATATATATATATATATATATATATATATATATATATATATATATATATATATATATAATTTTAATTAATATACAATGCCCTCTGAACTTCTCGATTTCTTAACATTTTCAAATACCCTGTAACTACGAAGCCGAGTTCCAGGTCAACAGATTCAGTTGCAGGTCCGGGCTACAGAAGGAAGTAACGATAATTACCTGGCCGAGTAATTTTCGTTACCTCGTTCTGTACCCCGGACCCGAGATCGAATCTTGGCCGGTCGTCAGAATAGCTTAATTTTTTTCTTGATTTTCAAATACGCTTCGCAGTTACAAGCGTGTCAAAAATATGAGAAAATCGGGAAGTTAAATTAAGAGGGCATTGCGATTACTTGAAATACATATCTAGCTGATATAAAAGACCAGTAGATTCTTATATTTATATATATATATATATATATATATATATATATATATATATATATATATATATATATATGTATATATGTATGTATGTATGTATGTGTATGCATATATGTATATACATACATTCATAAATACATATGTATACATACACACACACACATATATAAATATAAATATAAATAATACTTTTTTGTTTAAAAGGAACCTCACGGGAAATTGTAAAGGGGCATGGATGGGTAGCCATATGATAGGACTCTGAGACTGTCTTGATAAACTGGTTAAACATTGTTACCGGCTGATAGGTAGGTCTTTTCACTTCTCAAAAAATACGAAGAAAAGGTAAATATTTCAGTGATGAGTTATTGGGGGTTGAAAACGGAAAACATTCCGTTTTACACATTCTTTGTTGCATTATGCTCCAGAAATACGTTGCGATAAAAATAGAAAAATACATTTAAGGGGGAAATACTTGGATTTTACACTGTTATAGGGTTATAAATGAGTGAAGGTTGTTTTATATCTAAGACATATTATGGGGGAAGAATGAGAACCATTCTGATGTGTACCATGAAACTAAAAGCATTGTCTTGCACTAATTTTCTCCCGTATGCTAGTAAAAATTTATAAGATCCAAAGACTAGTATCGCATTTGTCGAACGACCTTCTTTTTTAGATTTCTGGTAAAGAAGACTATTGTGCCGGCTTTGTCTGTCCGTCCGCACTTTTTCTGTCCGCCCTCAGATCTTAAAAACTACTGAGGCTAGAGGGCTGCAAATTGGCATCCTGATCGTCCACCCTCGAATCATCAATCATCCCAAATTGCATCCCTCTAGCCTCAGTAGTTTTTATTTCATTTAAGGTTAAAGTTAGCCATAATCGTGCTTCTGGCAACGATATAGGATAAGCCACCACCGGGCCGTGGCTAAAGTTTCATGGGCCGCGGCTCATACAGCATTATACCGAGACCACCGAAGATAAATCAATTTTCGATGGCCTTGATTTTACGTGTTTCTTACAGACAATAAAAACGCAGATCTCACAAGCTAAATCTACTTGACATTTCTAATATGAAAGGTTTTTGGTCATTGTGAATACGTAAGTTTGTGAGTTTTTCCTATCTTTTTTTCTGTGTGTATTGCCACTTTTATGCATAAAAAACGTGCTGGATTATGACTGCATTTAGATTCTAAAATATAACTACGGCTTTTATGGTATACTAAGTTTGTCTGTTATTTCTCTTACTACTTTTTACTTTTGATGTATCTCACCGATAAAAAAAAAATTATACTATATATATATATATATATATATATATATATATATATATATATGTATATATATATATATATATATATATATATATATATATATATATATATATATATATATATATATATATATATATATATATATATATATATATATATATATATATATATATATATATATATATATATATATATATATATATATATATATATAGTGCAGCATAAGTAACGCCCTTTTAATTTTATATATCTTATATGTATATTTTCTTTATTATTTTCTTTAATTAATTTGCTAAATCTTCATTTTTCAGATATTTTATACGACCATGAGATTAACAAAGGAACAGAGAGTAAAAGCAATTCAATTGTACTATCAAAATAATAAAAATGGTGCTGAAACTTCAGCTGAATTTAACATCCCAAGGGTGCAAAGCCGAAATATCACAAGCTTGATTAGAAAATTTGAATCCACAGGAAGTGTAAGTGATGCTCAAAGAGCGGGTAGGCCAGTTGTTGCAACAAGCTTAGAAAAGTCCAATGAACTACAAGAATCGTTGGTGCGTTCTCCTCAAAAAATGAAGTAGGCGTCTTTCTGCAGAGTTAGCAATTAGTGACAGGAGTGTTCGCAGAATGCTGAAGAAGCTAAAGATGAGACCTTATATTCCACGTGTGCTTCAAAGTTTGCATGATGGACATCAAGATAGACGATTGCAATTTTGTGAAATCTTTATGACTAAAGTTAATGAAGATGTAACCTTCCTTGACAAGATATGGTGGTCAGATGAAGCAACCTTTAAGTTAAATGGACATATCAATCGCCATAATTGTGTGTATTGGAGCAATGAGAATCCTCATGTCATCTTGGAAAAGGATATTGATTTACCAGGAGTAACAGTTTGGGCCGCCATTTCTTGCATGAGATTAATAGGGCCGATATCTTTGAAAGTACTGTGAATCAAGATAATTATTTGCATATGCTACAAACGGAATTTTGGCCAAGAGTTGAAAATCAAAATTATATTTATTTTCAATAGGATGGAGCACCTCCCCATTATGGGATAAGAGTTAGGGAATGGTTAAATGAAAATTTTGAAGGTCGATGGATAGGACGAAGAGGACCAATTGAATGGCCATCACGTTCACCAGACCTGACACCACCGGACTTTTTTTTGTGGGTGTATTGAAAAGATCAGGTTACAATCTTAAGCCAAAACAATTCCATAATTAAAGAATGCAATTTCAAGATAAATTTCATGAAATTACCATTGAAATGTGTCAAAAAAGTTTGTAAAAAGTGTTGCTGGTGAGGTTCAGATTGTATAGAACATGAAGGGGAACATTTTGAACATCTCAAATAAATGACTAAATTCTAAAATTTTATATCTTTTTGTAACTTTTTTTTTTCTAAATTGGGTTTGATTTCATTTTGTATTGAAAATTATTAAACCGAGTAAGCATTATATTAATTTTGTTAATATATTATATTAATCTATTAACCCTGTAGCAATACATTCATGTTTCATAAACAAAGTGCGTTACTATGCTGCACCCTGTATATATAATATGTTATATTTATTATACATATATATATGTACATATGTATAATATATATACCTATGTGTATATATGTATATATATATATATATATATATATATATATATATATATATATATATATATATATATATATATATATATATATATATATATATATATATATATATAGTCTGTACATATGCTACTTTGTAGTAACAGCGACAACAACCAGATCTAGGATGTCAAGATACTTCGCCGGGTACAGAGAGGTATTATGGCAAGCGCCAATGTAACATTTCTTTCTTGTATTGAAGCTCACGTAATGAGCATTGCATCCATCCCCAAATCATTTAGGAAGGAAGTGAATAAAATTCATCAGGAAAAAATTTTCCGACTTCTATTTACGCAATTTATTTCTCATGATCTGCTAACCTAACAATGTAATCTTAACGGAGATTGATTTTTACTGAGCACGTCTTTGGTTTCGCCTTTCAAATGCGTAAAACTTTCATGGAATTCATATTTATTCCAAAAAATCAATCGGTCTGACAGTGTCGAAAGCAATAGAAAAATCATATTCAGACGAAATAAAATTTTTTTCATTTTTTCAGGGGACTTTCAGTTTTCTGTATGAGAAAACTATGTAACGGCTTTGTCTGTCCGTCTGGCGCTTTTTCTGTCCGTCCTTAGATCTGGAAATACTGAGGCTAAGAGGGCTGCAGTTGGTTTGTTGATCATCCACCCCATTCACGAGCATACCAAATTGCAGCCGTCAAGCTCGTGGTTTTTATTTTGTTAAGTTTAAATTTAGCCACATACTTACGGCACCGCTGTAGGCACCAACATCACAGGCCACCATCGCATCGTGGCTGGTTTCATGGGCCGCGGCTTAAAGTTTCATGGGCTGTGGCTGAAGTCACCACCGGACCATGGGTGAGTTCATGGGCCGCGGCTAAGGGTTTCAACAGCCGTGGGCTGAAAGTTTCATACAACATTATACGCTGTACAGAACACCTGATTGCGCCTTTCTTCGGCGCATTTTTCTGTTTTCTGTAGACACCCAGCTTGGATATTGCCTAAGGCGTGTACAGAAAATGCTTTCTCTCTCTCTCTCTCTCTCTCTCTCTCTCTCTCTCTCTCTCTCTCTCTCTCTCTCTCTCTCTCTATCTCTCTCTCTCTCTCTCTCTCTTTGTGTACATGTTTTTGAACAATGAAAGGGTATGTAGCAGATGACTCATGATAATATTTTCTAAATTATGCCTGAAATAAATACTTAGTGGAAACGACATGGTGAAATATTTTATTTATAGAATAAAATACGTATGATTCATGCAATGCCGTGCACCTAAAAGCTAAGCTATCATAAGCAGTACCTATGTGAGAAACGTCAGAAAGGGTTACTTTTACTTACTAAAACTAAGCTGAATTTTGGTTTATGTTGAAATGCTTCATTTCGTATAAGTTTTTCAGTACATATTTTATATATATATATATATATATATATATATATATATATATATATATATATATATATATATATATATATATATATATATATATTTTTATTTTTTTTTTTATAAAATGAAAGCCCAATGGCGATTACATGGGTAAGCCATTTGGAGTGTCACTGATATCAGAGCCGTTTCTTGACATTTGAGGCATTCTTTGATGGAAAATAAATGTAAGGGAGACAATGCGGGGAAAACCAGCTCAACGTCAAGATGATAAGTCTTCAGGTATCATTTTACGAATAATCCTCTTGCAGTTCAGATATGAAGGAAACGTAATGTTATATGCGTTAAGGCCAAAATGCATTCACATTCTATGTTCTATGTAAGTGAGTAAGTAGAAATGTATATAGCATCAGTTTACTGCCCAGTGCAAATTTCTAGTGCAGTGGTGATTAGAGTCCAAAGCAGGAAACTCCTCCCGACCCTTGGCTTAAGTTTAACCTTCCATTGGACTTGTTTGAAGTTCTCTGAAGTCTTCAGTGGTAGTCCCTTTTCCCCGGAAGTCCTCCAACTTTTCCTGTGGCTCCTTCAGGTATAGTTCTGCTACAAAGAGCCAGAACTACAGAGCGAAAACGCCAAAAAAGAATCCTCTGAACTGGGATATCTTGATTCGTTACCACCAGGACTTTTTATTTTCTCCCATGCATATGACTTTTAAAGTTTTCAGGCGGCTAGAGGCGTTGATGAATAAACGTCTCTGTAAGGTTAGGTGCACCTGATAATGTGTACGATTTTAGCAGAGGGGGGCACATATACATACGCACACATATTCCTGTATGATATATATACAGGCATATACAGGATATATATATATATAATATATATATATATATATATATATATATATATAACATATATATATATATATATATATATATATATATATATATATATATATATATATATATATATATATATATATATATATATATAT
>NC_089795.1:29010267-29017767 GCF_040412425.1 Macrobrachium rosenbergii
TAAGAAATAGGTGAGGTGAATATATGCATAGGAAAGGTATTGAGTAGAGTGATTAAAATAAACGTTACAAGAAAAAGAAACTAATTAGACATAAATAAAAGCAATCCTCACTGGAATGGTCACGAACGGGTAGAACGTTGTTTATTTTTACTTGCTGACAATCTGGGTACTACCGTAAAATGTTGCTGACAATCTGGGTACTACCGTAAATGTTGCTGGGGCAGCTCTTAGCTGACCGCTGGGGCTCCCAAGTTGTTCACCATAGGTAACGGCAAGGCCAAGAGAGACAAGGTCTGCTCAATTGGGAGGAGTCGCCTTCCAACTGGGGTAACTACGTAGACGATGACATATCGTAGAGGTAACCACTCATTACGGCAATTCACCTGCCGACGCAGTAAGGAGGTAGGCAAATCTCCGCTTACGTGGGGGATTTAGGGGGAAGTGAGCAGACCTACCAGTTGGGTGGAGTCTCTTCCCACCTGGATAACACCGTAGGCGATGACGTATCTTAGAGGTACCTGCTCATTACGGCAATTCACCTGCCAACGCAATAAGGAGGTAGACAAATCTCCGACTACGTGTGGGATTTTGGGGGAAGTGAGCAGACCTTCCCTTTCTCTTGGCCTTGCCCTAAATGTTTGCTGGCGGGGCACTTGGCTGACCGCTGGGGCTCCCGAAGTTGTTCACCATAGGTAACGGTTCAAGTATTAAGTGGCATTTGCGGCTTAATAATTCTGAGTATAAGAAAGCCCCTTGTCTATAAGTAACCATGTTATCGTAAAATTTAACAGTCAGCTATTGTAGTGGAGATGAGCTGATTTCGATTCTAAATACTGAATCTGAATTTAAGAGTTATGTGTAAGGCACTGTCGAAACCAACTTACATCTCTTGGGTGGAAAGCAAAGCCGTTTTCCACCCAAGAGATATAAGTTGGTTTCGACAATGCCGTACCGTACATATTCCTCCTTGATTCAGATTCAGTACTTGGAATCGAAATCGACAATATCATCTCCACTATAATAGCTGACTGCTAAATTTTATGATAGCTTGGTTACTTAGAAACAGGTGACTTTCTTATACTCAGAATTACTGTATTGTGATCAAGTGTGTATCTGCGGTCGGTTTGTAAGACATGTACACCGATGCAGTGGCCGTTCCCTTGCCTCTGTTAATTTATTCCGCTCAATTAAGAGATATATAGGAACATAGATAGAAGCATGTCATTTCTAGCTTACCAACAGTCTTTTCGTAAAATCATGCTTCGTCAGTTACTGTAACATTTACTCCAATCGATATTTATGGTAAAGAACGTTCAAAATTTTTCCTTAGGATTTGTTTGTTTTGGAAAACAAGTCAATTTTCATTGGCATAAGTTGCCGGAATAAATTAAATGCGCTCAGATTGACTTGTCTTTATTTGTGTAATAGTTTTGAAAGCGTTGGCGCTACATTAACAAGGTCTCTTATTCCATTGATGTCTAGAGATTAATTCTCTCTTAACATGCTCTATGTTAAAAACACTCCTTGGATTCTGTTATATGAGTGAATAGAAAGCAAACTCTCTCTCTCTTTTTGACTCAATGTACTGTTTAAATAAACAGTTAACTATTTTTCTCTATAAATTGTGATTCAGGTAAACGTGAAAATGACACAACGAACCCACTAAGATAACACCTTGTAAAGGAATTGAAAAATTTAGCTCAGTTTTTTGTTGTTGTTGTTGTTGTTGTTGTTTTTGTTGTAAAACGAAAACCACTGATTTAACGTCCGCTGAGAGAAGACAACTGGTTATAGCAAATATGACAAGCAGTGTAAAGAGTTACTGAGTTAAGTATAAGATTTCATCAGATCTTTTTGCCAATCGCGTGGCTATCATTTTCAGACAAGATCAGAAGCTCTCTCGAGAATGCCATGCAAGGGAATCGGTTGAGGGAGAAAGCCACATCAGTGGCATGGTGATTACCCAATTTAGTCGATCTCGTCGGCAGTATGGGAGGTAAATGAATGGTAGTGACGGTTTCGGAAACTCTCCCCAGCCATTGTCCTAAGTTGTCTAGATCTCCTCGAGTAGTTCCTTCGCCGAGGAAGTTCCCCGACTTGTCTTGTTGTGGCTCCTTCCCTAATGTGTCTGTTACTTCGGTGTGCAGACAGACTCTCGACAGACCAAGTCTGACAGTCGAAATGTCAACGGACCTATTGTTGAAGACAGGAAAAGAAAAAAAAAAAAAGACAGCGTTGGAGACATTGTTCAAAAGTGACGAAAACTGTCTTTTTCGGTAACATCTGGCAAACCACGGGTGGACATATTGCATCCTAAGGGTCAACAGAGTGTCCGGTTCCTTAGGAAAAACGACACGACTCTGAAATCTTCAGCGGTCCATCTAGGTACCCGGAAATGTCTTTTTTTTTTTTTTTTTTTTTACCATGTATTCAACCATTACTCCTTTTTTCCCTGTTGAGAAGATAAATTTTTGTTTAAATATAAATATTTTAATATGAGGAGCAAGAATACAGTGGAAAGGTCCATAAACGCGAACATTTCTGAGGCACAGTTATAGAAACCGAGAAAATATTGCCTCTTCTACCAAAGAACATTGCCATTCTTCTGATATGTCACTGTGTGCTCAAAGTAAACGGACCAGTGGCAGAAAATGCAAAATTATGCAAAAAGTAACTTCAAATATCATTAGCAAAAGCACGGGAAATACTGCGTTAGGAATATCCGAGACTTGAACAAAGAAGTCATCGCGTGCACGTACGATAAACGAGTGCGTAATTCAAGGTCCTGTGAATTATATGACTGTTAAAACCGAGAGTGGAGTCACTTTTGCAATCCGACAATTAAGACATCTACAATTATTCCACCTCAAATCAATCATCGATTGGGAGAAGTAAGAAGACGAGGGTTTATGACGGTACGTTTGATTGTGCTCCAGTTTTAAAGCAAAGTTTCAACCGTTCATAGCATTGTTCAAGATAATTAAACATTATCTACCGTGTATTTCGTTACGAGCCCAGAAACGTTAGCGTACTTTTGGCATGACACAACTTGCTAAACGCTGAGATTAGGATCTGCTTGTAGGGTTACTGATTTTGAACTTTATGGTCATATGAAGAACCTCTTCCCAGAAGGCATATTCTCTTTTTCAAATTTATATGGAAGAAAATTCAAGGACTCAGTTTGCAAATTTGGTACTCAGTCCTTAGAAATGAATTGCTCTAAGTAACAGGTAATAAATGCGCCGAAGAAACTTCGGCGCAATCGAGTTTTCTGTATTTCTGTACAGCATATAATGCTGTATGAAACTCTCAGCCACGGCCCATGAAACTCTCAGGCGCGGCCTATGAAACTTTTAGCCACGGCCCGGTGGTGGCCTGTGTTGTTGGCAATTAAACGCACGATCATGGATAACTTTAACCTTTAATAAAATAAAATAAAAAAAACTACTGAGGCTAGAGGGCTGCAATTTGGTATGTTAGATGATTGGAGGATGGATGATCAACATATCAATTTGCAGCCCTATAGCCTCAGTAATTTTTAAGATCTGAGGGCGGGCAGAAAAAGTACGGACGGACAGACAAATAAAAACAGCCATCTCAGTAGCTTTCTTTTACAGAGAGCTAAAAATCAAGAACATGAAATCAATTCCCCTGATGATGACAGTTGCCTCAACGATTCGATGAATACGCTCGATGATGAGACACTGGGCAGTACTGAATTTGAGACGACCTGGCTGGATGAAGTTCTGTGACAGAGGAAAGGACCAAAATTTCCAGTTGAAAGAACCGTCAACGATTTGCCGTGAGAAAATAACTCTCTTGAGGTTTAGGACAGTGGTTCTCAAACTTTTGGTATCGTTACCCCCAGCAATTGTGTGATAGATCACCATTACCCCTACCCCATTCCTCTTCAGTTATGTTTCACTCGCTTTTATCACGAAGACTCTACTTGGGATTCTCATTTTCTTTCGGGATTGAAGAAAACGAATGTTGGGGGTGTAACTTGCATAATTATGATAAAAATTAATGCATTTACTTCTGCATTATTTATGTAGATTTACTGTATTTACTCCAAAGAACTATTACTTAGAAAGTGCCTCGTTACCCCCAGAAACGCATTACCCCCACCGGGGTAATTACCCCCCAGTTTGAGAACCACTGGTCTAGGACAATGCTTTCAAGAAAAGGAACATAACTGCCCCCATGACAGAAGCTACTTTAGATCATTCAAGTGGAACAGTCAGGTAGCTAAGAGACTTTCCAGCACCTTCCCAGCCGGAGATATTTAAAAAAAAAAAAGATATATTGAAGTAAATCAACGGTCAAAGAATACTTTTTATTAGTATGAAACTCAGATTTGATAGGAATTACCATAAAATAGTGTTGCATAATTGATAAAATAATTTTTATCCATTATAGACAATTTACCTTTTTGTTCACTTATTTTTAAGTAAATATCCGTAGGTTTCTCGCTTGGTTTTCAACTACTAAATTGACATTTAGTCCTTTAACATGTGAAGTCAGTTACCATTTAGTTCGTCGACATTTTGACAACGGACATTTAATCCGTCGACACCTTGTCGTTGGATGCTTTTCTCATCGACGGTTTGTCACTGGATCAGTGAAATCGAGTCAGAGCGGCAGAAAAAGGGTATTTCAAATGTTACTTCCTAACTTATTTTAGCTTATTTTCGAGAATATTTCTCCTAGTTTCGGACTATAAAACAATAATATTAATACAATAATATTAATATTATACATACATATATATATATACATATATATACATATATATATACATATATTATATATATATATATATATATATATATATATATATTATAAAAATATATATTCACACACACACACACATATATATATATATATATATATATATATATATATATATATATATAAAATTTGTATATATATGTATATATGTATATATGCATACACATATATACATACATATATAGAGTATAATATATATATATATATATAATATATATATATATATATATAATATATATTATATATATATATATATAGATATATATATATATTGAGAGAGTGAGATTCCAATAAGTAATCTCTTCAAAGTGGATTATGTAACAATATTCGGTGTCTTAATTGACAACAAATCTAAAAGTTACCTTAAAATTTTCATATTGGCTAACAGTTATCAGAAAACCCCCTTGTTTAAAATCAGTAGCATATTTTCCTGACCAGTTTTTCGCAGTGGAAATTTTTCCACATCATTACATCAAACTCTGTATTAAACGTATTGTAAAAATATACAATCCAGTGTTTCCGTTAAGGGAAGGTTGCCGAAATATATATTTGACCCCTAATGTTCTTCTCAATTGGAACTTCAGGGAGAGACAACAATACACCTATATTCGGGGTATTTCATCGTACACACGTGGTCATAATTGCTTCCAATTGCTGAACAATTCAGTGGCCGGGCGCAGCTCTGTACTAAACAGAACTATATAAGCACACATACTCACCTTGATTATTAAGCATCCAATGTGTATGTATATATATTATATATATCTTTATGTATATCTGTATATCTATCTATATATCTGTATATACATATTTATATATGTATATATATATATATATATATATATATATATATATATATATATATATATATATATATATATATATATATATATATATATATATATATATATATATATATATATCGTTTCACAAAATCCCTGTAATTTTCAGGGAATTCGTGGAATCACTAATTCACTTGGGGACATTTGACTCCCAGGGGCTAGTAGTAAACACGGCGAA
Organism: Macrobrachium rosenbergii; assembly: GCF_040412425.1. Classification (NCBI taxonomy): domain Eukaryota; kingdom Metazoa; phylum Arthropoda; class Malacostraca; order Decapoda; family Palaemonidae; genus Macrobrachium; species Macrobrachium rosenbergii. Next base: position 29,016,079 of record NC_089795.1, read on the forward strand.
ACTGATTCATCTACACTGTTTCGCCGTGTTTAATACTCTTCCCTCGGGGATCAAAAATCTCAAAGCAGATGGGTAATTTCACGAATTCCCTGAAAATCTCAGGGATTTCGTGAAAATCCCTTGTCTCACAATCTTCCTGTAACACATTATATATATATATATATATATATATATATATATATATATATATATATATATATATATATATATATATATATATATATATATATATATATATATATATATATATATATATATATATATATATATATATATATATATATATATATATATATATATATATATATATATATTCTAATTTGATCTATCTAGCTTTCAGGTACAAGATTCCAAAGAAGTTAAGATGTTGTCTTTTCGCTCTGCCAGTCAGTATTCTCTGTGAACGAAGTACTGATTAGATTCGTATTTGTATTTGTTGTTCATACGTTGTCTTCTAATTTCATCCTTGAAATTTCCGCTCTATGTAAATTAATTCAGGCCCTGTCCACGGTGGACAGTTAAACTTGCGGAACACTGTGTTTGCCTTAATGTGATTTCATTTCGTGGCAATTTCGACAAACTCCTATTGGGAGACTGCATTAGAAGCTTGTATTGTCTTAGAAACTATCATAGCAAAGCCCATTAATGCCGAGAATGCGGCTTCAGTTCAGGAAATGGATGATTTTCTGAGATTACGGAAACTGGAGGGCCTCCAACTGCTATTTCAGGAGTATGACGTAGCCTTGCACAGCGCATCAGCTGAGAGCAGAATGAAAACTTGGCAGCGATATTCCATTATTGTATTCCGTAGGGGGGTAGTGCCGTCAGTGCAACTCATGGGTTGCACTGTAGGCATTACTTAAGGTTCTTTGCAACGTGCCTTCGGCCTCTAGCTGCAACCATTCCATTCCTTTTACTGTACACCCTTTCATGTTCTTTCTTCCATCTTTCTTTCCACCCTCTCCTAACAATTGATCCATAGTGCACCTGCGAGGTTTCCCTCCTGTTACGCCTTTCAAACCTTTTACTATCAATTTCCGTTTCAGTGCTGATTGGCCTTATAGGTCCCAGTGCTTGGCCTTTGTCCAAAATTCTATGTTCAGTTCAGTTCAGTTCCATCATTATATCTTTGTGGGAAGATTTGTGAGAAGAAGCCAAAGGGCTGTAGGGAATTCACATCTTTGATATTATGATTTCATACGAGAGAATTATAATACTTTGTTTTTGCACAGCTGAAAATATTGTCTCTGAAACCTTCTAGGGGAAAAGTCGATTGCAACGCAGTACGTGAATATATTATTGTACTGAATTTTTTTTATATGTAAAATCCTCATTTCGTCAAGAAAATAAAACTTACATCATCCTGCTATGGTCACCTTTGTATTAATTTCTTAGCCTTAATAGAACGATTCATAATACACTTCGCGTGATCATTGTGAAGCAGTGCTTGTCTTATATAGAAGCGACGTCACGTACATTAAATTTTTAAATACCTGGACAGTAACTGCGAAGTAATGAATCCTGATTTAGTAAATCAGATGTTGGGAGAAACTCTGCTATGTAGATTGACATTCATTTTCTTCGAGGGCTGGTCACGGAATATCGGTTAAGCCAATATTTTGTCATAACTGTACGACTGTGTTCTTGATCTTGTTAATATTCAGCCTGAAGAAGGGGGCAGATCACGTA
>NC_089795.1:29020267-29025267 GCF_040412425.1 Macrobrachium rosenbergii
CATAATAATATAGACGGCATGAGTCTTCGAAAGTGATGTTGAGAAAGATTAGCTCTAGGCTAAGTGAGATTTCCTATGTACAGTAACTAACGTCATTATCACCCATTTGTTTAGGAATTAAAATTATTGTTGGAAACAAGGATTTGCTGGTACAGAATGCCTCCCCTTATCTCTCGGCGTTAGGAGGAGGAGGAGGAGGAGGAGAGAGAGAGAGAGAGAGAGAGAGAGAGAGAGAGAGAGAGAGAGAGAGAGAGAGAGAAAAGACACGTTTTTGCGTTTTACAGAAAATACCGCAATCAGATATAATGTAAAAAGCACGAAATCATTAGCGTAATTTGTATCTTTTCTGAAATAGACTGTAATATAAAAAGATAAAATAAAAATTAGTTTGTTTTCAAGATTAAGCAAACACCAAAAATAATACCTATTGTTTCGTGTGTGAAGAGTGATATAACGATTCGATATGTGAAAAAGTAGCGTACTTTAATAACGCTTTTCTATTATAAGTTGATATGCAAGATCACATTAAATGTATATAATTAGGATGTGATAATGTTTTTGAAGATACCTTTTACATATTAGTATAAAAAATAGCACTTATATTTGGTCATTTTTGTATAATGAATGAATAATTGCTGATATATAATGGTAAAATTTTAGATAATTTTTCAGAGAAAGAGCAAATTGAAGTATGAGAGAGAGAGAGAGAGAGAGAGAGAGAGAGAGAGAGAGAGATTACTTAACATAATTGTGCGAATGTAGTGAACTGACTTTTCTAAATATTGCTTTTCTGATAGTCATCCAATATCCCACTTTACTGTAAGTGCATGAGGTAATGAATGAGCTGGCGCCACTGATGCTGGTACATTAAGCTTAGGTTGAATGTGAGCTTTTAGATATTGTTAGCAAATTCATTTGTTATTTTATGTGTATTCCATCTTGTTGTATTCACTTCTAGCCATCGATGTTGGATAATGAAAGAGAAAATGAATGAACGTTGGATAAGTTTTTGGCGGATAGAGTTTGCAAAGCAGTGCATGCTCAAACTGAAAGAAAAATATCCAAATTTTCCAATACGAAATATTGATACACGCATACAATTTAGTCAAGAACATATACCTAAATATATGGCGCTCATTCATATTCTTAAATACAATATTACTTTGTACTTCACATATTATACAACAGCCCAGCAAAGCAAACCATTGCATTAGTTGCTTTTGAAGATTCGTCATATGAATATCAGTTCAGCACACATCTCGACCTATTAATTGCAGATATGCTCTCAGATATGTATAAGGTAAACAGAGATTTAACAACCCGAAAGTATGGTAAAGCAAGTTAAAATCGTATCATGACGAAAATGATTTCCCATATGCTGTATATTCTTAAAAGTACAAATACATCGTAAGTATAAACTATGACACGATCCTCCGGGGTGGGGGGAAAAGTGATATGAAAATAGGGAAGCATGACATTTTTTTTTTCATGATAAACAACATACATGTCAACACACACAACACTGAATTCACTGTGATCAGTGTAAGATCCGTTCTGGCGCCAGTCACGTGAACGACGACCTCACAGTTCCTCATCTTCATATTATTGTTTTCTGCTTCTTCTTCTTCTTCTTCTTCTTCTTCTTCTTCTTCTTCTTCTTCTTCTTCTTCTTCTTCTTCTTCTTTGTGCTCTGGTGCAGACAGAGACACCATTCGCGAGACAGGATCTCGAACATGCGAGAATGAGTCTCCTTCCGATAGAGTTTTTAAGCTACTTCGATACAGTCTCAGAGCAAATACAATACTAGCATGAAAACATGAAAATGCATTTATACAGTGAATATACATTCGTATTAGAGCTTCTTTTTACGTAACTTTTAGGCAGTACTCACAGACATATACGTAGAAGATTCATGTGCATTTAATTCAACCAAAAACGATAAAGGAAAGAAAAGCTGGTTATCTGAAACAAAGTTATAACTTCCTAACCAGCACACCGCTGAGAAGGTTGCGTTTTGTTGATCTCAAGAGGAAGAACACACCAGCTTTAACGAACGTATATTATGGCTGATGACAAGTGAATTAGAGATTATTCGTTTACCTAACTGATAAACCAGTGATTTCTGAAATTTCTAAAAATTTTATTACTAAATAAAAGATATAACGTGACTACCATCTTTTACTTCATACGTGCACCGGATATGCCAAAAAAAAAAAAAAAAGTCCTGAATGTACTGTATACTGGCAAAAGTCAATCTAAATCGTACCATCTCGATATAAAGTCTACTTAACCACTGGGAGTTCATCGTCTTAGAGAGAACGAAACTTACGAGTATAGTACATGGAGAAAATCCCATGAAGTGAGTACCAATCTCACGCCTCCACGAAAAGGAAACCAAAAAAATAATAATAGCATCCATGAATATCATTAGTGAGATATAATTTTTTTTCAATATTATTTTGGATATTCTACCTAAACTACTAACGGAAACTAATTTATAAAAATACAAAGTGCAATATCTTTATCGTTTATACCTTAATAGCGATAAATGACCTCTGTCGGGACGCCCATTTGAGGAGAACGGCCGCCTCTGACGAAAAAGGGGCGAATAGGTTCCGCTGCGGCGCAAATAGTAAAAAATATGCGGCTATTCAACACCTATTCTATGTACAGGTTTATAGAAGACTTTCTTGTGTCCATACTCCAAGTTAGTTGAGGAACAGCAGTGGTCGGGAGAGAAACGCACCCAAACGTTTTAGCACAAGCAAACGTTTCTATGCCATAATGCATACGTGCAATGACGTCTACACTCCAGCGTAAACAACCAAAAGTTTTTGTATGGATATCCTCCCATTCCAATTTCCTATGCAAAAGTAAGTGTTATGTTCCAAACAGTGAGCATATCATGGCTTATTACTTCTTCATAAATTCAGTATAATCCGTTTTGTCAGTAAAATAGAGTATTCCCAGACACTAACCTTATTAGGATTTAATTTAGGTCAAATAAAGCCAATATATAATATATTGACCTCAAGTCTATCATTACCCAGACTTGTTATACAGGACTAAAAATGAATTGTTACTGAAATGTTCACACTTATCAATAAAAACTTTCAGTTATATAAATACACCTTTCCATGAGCACAAGTGAAACACCCACCCACCCACACACACACACACACACACACACACACACACACACACACACACACACACACACACACACACACACACCTTGACTAAAATATCGCATTTGAAGTCAGGGCTAAGGTATATGTCCCAAGGAACCATATCTCGGTTGCAGTGACTCTATCAGTTGAATTCTTATGAAAGGAGTGTTGCTTTAAAAAGGACAGAATCACCTTGTCATTGCGTTTGTTGAAGCGTGGACACAAGAAGACTTAAAAATGAGTTGTGCCAAGACCCGGTGGCTACAAAACAAGCGTTATTTAACATCTTTTCATTATTAATGACATTTATCACACGCCTTCATTCCAAACATTCAGTTCATGATATAAAAGCTGTGACTGAAATATAACATCATCTCGTGGCGTATTATCTTCGATACCTAATGGAGAACCAAAAGCAGTTATATAAAAATTTTCCTGTCCCTTGTTGTTTTATTGGCATTTATAACAACACGTAACACTATGACACTATATTAACCTATAAATATTTACAGTGATGAGTCTCCATAACAATTTTATTTATTTTTCTGGTTAACCGTAGGTTGGGTAGAAACTGGAAGAATGTATTTCAAGACATACTAACCGCGTTCTATGTAGTGGCTTACCTATTGTCGAACGATCTACCAGGAAGGAAAAAAAAAAGGTCACTGAATGAAGAGCTATTACAAAAATTGCGTTATGTTGCTGCTCAAAATAACCTATGAATATCATCGCGTGTCCTCAACGACACTACATTAAGTGATAGAGGATATCACATCGTTACCTTATGTAAAAACAACTCACAGAAACACCAGAAAACAGACAATTAGAAATGGCACGGGCGAAATAATGGCCTCAAGTGGCCATCTTTTCTTCATGTAATGTTTATACATACACAACTACTAACGTTAGTAAATATAAAGGCCTATATCACTGGCATGACAAAAAATAGGGGTTGGTACGACGCTGGTAACCTTGGCTGAACCTCGCGTGCAAAGAGGATGTTTATCAAGCAACATATGTGAAAAGACAGCTAGTCTGAAAAGAACTCATCTTTTAAGTTGGTTGCTGTTATGAAAGGAACTCGTCTTTTAAGTTTGTTGCTGAGGGAGAAAAGAAACTTTACGTTTCCCAAGAGAAGGGAGGAATGTGGTCACTGTAATGTGTTCAGTATGAAATGTTTAAATTGACTAAAAACCCAGTGATTAGTTAATTTTATAAGAGGTCCAGCAAGACTACCATGATTAAGCAAACTGAGAGAGATAGACTGACAGACAGACAGACTGACAGATAGAAGACTGGGGTAGAGAGATAGGAAAGGACCTCGGGTTTACGTTGACAGAAGGATAAAGATCTTCATAAAAAGGAGAACTTGAAAATACAAGGAAGATTTGGAATAAACGTCATAGGCAGTAGTTTCCGAAGATTTTAAATTTGGGAAAATGAGACTGAAGTTGTTCACTGATGCACAACAATAACGATATAACAGGAGTACGTCACCAAATGAATATTCCTTATCTATTTACAACGATTACAATTTATTTCAAAATATATCTAATATATCAAGTCCTCATTACACATTTATCAATTACGAAGAGCAAAGGAATCATTTTTTTTTATGATTAAGAACATTTGTGCATGTCTCACTATCGAAAGTGCTTATAAAGACATTGATGGTTGCAGTAATAGTAGTCGTAGTAGCATCAAATGAAAAAAAAACATTGGCAGAAAAGTTGAGAAAACTCTTCGAAAGAAAGAAGGAAAGAGAGAAACAGTGTAACTTACAAAATCTGAGTTGACTTATCGTACACGATACTGATATCGCTTCTGAAA
>NC_089795.1:29030267-29050267 GCF_040412425.1 Macrobrachium rosenbergii
CAGTTCATATTGACATGAACTTCATTTAGCTACAAGTGCAAAGAGAATTTCGCCATTTACGGGTGGGCAACTAATTTACAGAGACACCTCAGTGACAATTACTTTAGCCTGAGTTCTCCTGAAGGAAAGTGTCGGGGCCCTACGACGAATCGCAGTCCCAATCGAGAGGTTTCTAGACCGTCGCTGTCATTGACAGGTGCGTACTCCACCAAAATCCTACTGTCAGCCTGCAAAAGAGAAAGGATATTCTAGATTTATAAAGTGTAAGGATATCCTTCAAGATACCACACTCTCATAGCAACATGTAATCATTTGTAATGTATTGTACGATATCCCAAGATTTGCTTGCTAAGGCTTTTGAAGGATTATTATTTATAAATTTATAAATGTTAAGGACAAAATAATATATCAAAAGACACTGGCTAAGGCTACTTAAATGTTAAGACAACGTAATTAAGTATACAGATGAACATTGAGAAATATTTATATGTATGTATATATATATATATATATACATATACAGTATTATATATATATATATGTATATATACATATATATATATATATATATATATATATATATATATATATATATATATATATATCAGTATATATATATATATATATATATATATGTATATATACATATATATATATATATATATATATATATTATGTATGTATATAAATATATATATATATATAATATATATATATATATATATATATATATATATATATAAATAATATATATATATATATATATATATATATATATATATATATATATATATATATATATATATATATATATATATATATATATATATATATATGCGTGTGTGTGTGTGTGTGTATGTGTGCGTGAGGTGAAACCTACCTGCTGGTCATTAATGTACCACATAAGGGATGCAGCTGGTCTAGATCTGGCTGAGGTGCAGTTTACATGAACCCAAATCAACATGGTACTTGGACCTTCCCCCACTAATGGTTGGCACTTCGTCTGGTAAATCTGCCGGGAAAGAAGTCGTAATTGAGATTATTAAATATCGAACTATAATGCAGCCTTATATAAAGACTCCCCAATAGATTTACTCTGATTATGAAGAGAAATTCAGAGTATTGGGATAGTGTCAGTGGATACATGAAATATAAGTTGCTGTATTTATTCGTAATTACACAGGAGCATTTTGAAAAAATTATGTCAGTGAATAATCAGCTGACTTGAAAAGTCAATGGGAAATTTAAGAAAGAAATAAGAATGTTCTTAAGAATTGAAAATCATTTGAATTATGGAATTTCAATCTAGAAAAAAAGAGACTCGTTTTTTTTAACAAATGCGATCGAATAGCCATGTTGGAAATTAAGGGATTTGTTGAACAAAAGAAACGTTATTTTCGTATCTTCAGATCACATGATCACGAAGTCTAGAGAAACGTCTGACCAAGAACACATGACAAAGAGAAGAACATGAATTCTTGATGCTGTGAGGGTAGTAAGGACCTGGAAGAGCCTGATTACGTAAATGACTAAGCCGTTGAGCAGAACATTAGTGTTTTTGAAGATAAACAGACTTGAATAGTTACTTTCATATGTGTACGTGCTTGTATTTATTTATATGCCTGAGTTGAAGCTGAAACATTAACATTTTTCTGATCCAAGATTTGTTTTTTATGCTGGTTAACGTACTACTACTACTACTACTACTACTACTACTACTACTACTACTACTACTAATAATAATAATAATAATAATAATAATAATAATAATAATAATAAATACAAACACTAAGAACCACTTTCCAATATATTAATTATCCCTAAAAATACTTTTCCCTCGTAACGACGCTGAAAGAAACCATGGTTGCCTTTTATCAAGAATAAGGGGAAATCATTTTACCTTCCAATTTAACTCTCTGTAAAACGAAAGCTGTATAAAAGCAACTTAGAGTAAGAGGTTTCCCTTTAGAATCGGATGAGTTACTGGCCCATAACTGTACACGAACAATAGACTTTCTGACTTTTATCCACTGTGCAAGTTCCCTTCCTTTAGATTCCCCTCGAGTAAATTCGCAGATTCAAATTGTGCAGAAGGGGATTATTATAACTTTAGTTCCCCCTCACTCCTGTACGGAGGTATGTAATATATATATATATATATATATATATATATATATATATATATATATATATATATATATATATATATCCTCCTGGGCCTCTGTAGGCTCATAGGGCAGGCGCTGATCTCCTGTTTCTTAGGCTGACAGCCAGTTGGGGAAAGGTCCCAATGCTTATGACATGTGGCCAGTTCGTCGCTAGACCCGCCGTTTAACTCCCAGCCCGAGGGCTGATACCTATCCTACTGAACCTCTGGTTTTTTTTCGGACCGTTAGGTTGACGGGCTGCCAGATTTTTGCAGTGGTGCAATCCGAGCCATCATTGAACAGCGGATTTGAACCCCGGCACGTATATTTATATATACTGTATAAGGTTACTTTCCTCTCGATATTTTAATGGGAGGAAAGAAAATAAGGGAATATAATAAAGACAAATGAAAAGTGTTCCTCACGGCTATATATAACATTATCATACAGGAATAAAGAACAGTAAATAAATGAAGATGACGGCATATTGAACAGTAAAGGAAAGCATCATGGGACGTCATGAAAAAACATATGAGTGTATCCGTAAAAAAAACTGTAGATCTTCCCTACCACGATATCCTGTCATGGAAATTTAACTGTCAATTAAAAGAAATCTTCTTGAGGGAAATATTCTCGAACGTACGTTTTAAATGTTCCTCATCCCCATTTCACCGAGTGAAGATCTTTGTTTCGATAAATTTTCAAGTCGCGTTCACCATTGATCGTTTAGATGATAAAACTATCTGAAACATTATATAACTGAGAGTAAGGTGACTCTCCTTTCTTGGGTAAAAACTGGGCAATTATTAACCGATTGCCAAGTTTTAACTCAAGAAAGGAGAGTTACCTCACTCCATGGCGGGACCATGTGCGAGGTACTTCATAACAATTGTGATATCAGTAAACCAATGTTGATATTAGAGAAAATTAACTTTTATTTCAGAATTTAACTTTTTATCAGATTTTACAGATTTAATTCGTATCAAAGACTATATATTCTTTTGGTACATTCTTTATCTTAATTTATAGTTTTAATGAATTTTTGGTAGATAAATGTGTGATTGTAAGGGCTGAATGGCCATAGTTGCCCCAGTGCTTGGCAGGTATGCCCAAAATCTATAAATCAATCAATCATTGATTAGCATTCTCATGACTAGCCACCACAGAAAGAGTGGTGGCTTTTAACTGTAAGCAACCAGCGTCATCTGTAAAACTCTGGGGCCAGTGATGCAAACTCGGATGGCTGAATAAAAATGAACTAAAACCGGAAAGGAATATTCAGTTGTAAAGACAATTTTATGTTCCATATTTTACAGAAAATGCAAATCAAATAAACAGTTGAATAAATCCCAAGATACATATTAGCAGTATTCCAATCAAAAATAAGATAATAATATTTAAAAGAATCACACAGGAATTTAAACTTCATCATCTGTACCTGAATATTGCAGAAATGCATCTCGAAAACGCAAGAGAATTGCAAAAGAGCGAATGAACTGTTTTTTCCCCGCGAAGAACAAAGGCGAAAGAGCGCCAGTGGTATTTCAAAATAGTTATTTGTCATACGATAAATCAACCGCACATGATATGCACGGAAGTTTTGTCCCTGTCATTCTTTTGTTGTGTTTTCAGGTCGCCGTTCTCAAAGCTTTGATCGTCATAATGAGCTGCCACGCGCTGCACACCGCCAAAGGTAAAAAACAAAAGGAAAAAAAGCATTCGGAATTGTTCGATGGAAATGTAATTACATATTTTCTAACGTTTCATAAACCACTGTAGCGGAAAAGTGCGTGAGAAAGATCATGTGTTATCAGGTGCTAATTTCGCATTTAGAACATTTTGAATGTCTATATTTAGTTTGTTGGTTGCTTTGCTCGTTTTAAAAATACTGCATATGGCTTTTACATCGTTTTTCACTATTGGTTTCTACTTTCTTTATATCATATGTTTGCTTCTTAATTTTTCATTATTCCGAAAGGTTAAATGGGCAGTTCACATTTCCCAAGATTCCGTTCATATGCCATTTATAAGTATTGGTGGGATTAAGACAAGTTATCAGATTTCCTTACTTATTATTTCCGTCTGTACTTTCACACACACACACACACACACACACACACATATATATATATATATATATATATATATATATATATATATATATATATATATATATATATATATAAATAAATATATATATACACACACACACACACCTTAAACGTTAATGGACTTAATTTGTAACTTCCTTTAATGTAAGAGAAATAAAAACAAAGGAAATCTATATTTATGAACACAAAAAGTACATCAACAGGAATCATTTGCTATAGGTACGGTTCAGCAATTCATTCGCCATTATCGATGGTTATACTGAATTAACTTGAGAAAAGAAGAGAAAAATCCTTACAAGTCGTTCCTTCGCAGCAGCCGTCAATAAGCAACTTCCTTAATAATAGAGGACAAATTCGGCCGTAACTCGCAGGCAGACAAAAGGACCACAAAAGGAGTCATGCAATTGCTTTGCCTGAAATTACATGCTGCACAGAATTTCATTTTAACTGTCGAATATATATACAGTTTCAAGCGGCTTGGTGTGTTGTTGAGTGGGTTTACAATATATGTAGAAGCATATGCCAAATATACAGGCTCGAATTCAACTGTTTTGTAATTTGAGAGCGTCCAAGGAATATCTCCTCACTTGATGTAATTGGAATAAAACCTATATGTTTCGTCTCGAATATTTACACAGTATGTCTATGAATCTACTGATACATATGCATGTAGTACATATATATATATATATATATATATATATATATATATATATATATATATATATATATATATATATATATATATATATACCGTATATGTTTGTATATATATTTTTTTTCTACGGCTACTAGTTAATAGTGATAAATGAAAGCCTAAAACGATAAAGGGATTCATGAAACTTGCTCTGTAAATATGCTCAAAAGCCTTGCAAGTAATTTTAATTTGAGTCGTAAATAAGATGAACCATTAATAATTAATGAGGCAAATGCAAAAACAATCTGCTGCTTAGGAAATTTTAACGATGCAAGATTTTTTACATAGTGACATTTACCTCTTTATTAATTTTACGTGGCTAAATTTTTCATTTCATTATTTTTATTACTGTTTCTCTAGTTACCTATTACTTTTCAGTTCTTCAGGTAGGCCTTGAGTGTTACTATTCTTCAGTGATCTAACCAGCACGCAATGTATCGTTAGACAAACTATTATTTTTCAGTCTAATAAAAAATAAAGTCTATGAGTGTGATTAGAATAAAAAAAAATACAGTTTATCTAATGAAATATTGCGTGCTGGTTAGATCACTGGAAAATAGTTTCGTCTCCGTAGCACTCAAGGGCCTACCTGATGAATTGAAAAGTAAGAGGCAATTAGAGATGTGGTAATAGAAATAATGGACTGAAAAATTGAGCCAGTTAAAATCTTTCATAAAAAGGAATTATCATTATTTCACCCAGATGCCGTGAGTAACAGAAGATTTCAGGAAATTAAAATTGTATTCGCAATAAATATGTTTGCTGCAAAAATGAAGTTAATGGCTCTAAGGTCACCAAACTTGGGATGCGTATTTATTTTAATTTTATGCAATACCAATCCATGTACCATCACGTTAAAAACCTTCGCTTGGATATTGGACAACTCGAAGCAAGATGAGGGAGCAATATATGCCTGGAATCTGGACATATTAGAAAATACACATTAGAAAGTTATAATAAGATTGACTGGAAACGTTGTAGGCACGTTGTTTAAAGTTTAATATATTTCAAAGCTCGGAATATAACTTATTTAATTTTAAAGACGTTAAAGATAATTGAACCCTAATAAAGAATCTTTTAACTCACTTTGACATGAATAGCTTGTTCATCCATGACCACTGATAATATTTGATTGCGCTCTAAGATTGTTTAACGTAATTCTCAAAATCTAGTCTTTGATACTTCACGATGTAAAGCCAGTCGTTAGTAGTAAGTTTAAAAAACTTTACTTTAAAACGTCGCATGCCACTAAATCGGTAGTTAATGATAATAATAGTAATAACAATAATATTAATAACCCTGGGATCCGTAAGCTGCATGTTTTGATAAGAGATTTAGCCGTTTTTCTTTTAATAAATGTCACCCGTCTTGGGCAAGTGATTAGTTGAAATCTGCTACGTCTCAGTACGACCCTCTGTGTGCATGAAGACCTTTCTATGTTGGCCGGAATCGGTTCTCTTGACAAGTAAAACAAGGTTTTGTCATTTTATCGTTGTTTTTTTATTAGCACGTAAATTATTTTATTAAAGTGTGGATTAACTAATTAAAACATATTTTTATAAACGTAAATTATTTGATTAAAGTGTGGATTAACTAATTAAAATATATTTTTAAAAACGTAAATTATTTGATTAGAGTGTGGATTAACTAATTAAAATATATTTTTATAAACGTAAATTATTTGATTGAAGTGTGGATTAACTAATTAAAATATGTTTTTATAAACGTAAATTATTTGATGAAGGTGTGGATTAAACTAATTAAAAAATATTTTCATTTTTACTCTACTGGATTACCTTCACAAACAGTTACACGAAAATTATGAACAGTCTGTTTATAAATTAAAAAGCAAAAAATGTTCATATTTTTATGGCAATATCGCACAATGCATGTAATATTTCTATGAACATATCATTCATGAAAGCGAATTGTTATTACACTTATTACCTTTCAAAACAATATCAAAATTATTGGATTGGATACCATCTATAATAATAAAATCCGAGTTGAGTCTCCTTGTTTGTCCTCCCCAAGGTGACAGTAGGGGAGAAAGGACACAACTACCCAATCCCTACAAACCGGTTTGTCCGCACGGGTGGGGCCGGGGTAGGTAGGGAAACTGATGAGTAGGGGAGACATCCACCCTCCTCCTGCAAACCTGTTTATCCACCCCCGAGTGTGGCGGGGTAGGTAGGAGGGTGGGGAAGACAGCAGCACCGGGTTCCAACACGCTCGTCATATATAATCTTTCAACGGACATTCCTTTAACTTTAGGTTATCTGTCAAACGTACTAGTCAGTGAAGTTTTTATGGAAAGAGAAGGTAACAGGAGAAAATTAATCTTTCAAACCACTTATGGTTCAACGTACATTCATGAGAGAATCCTTACTCATCTTTAATATTTGAAGTTCTCACCAATAATAATAACAATTAGCATAGATAAGAGATGCTAATATTGTTGACGTGCATTGAATTTTATTGTTGTCTGTAAGATTTTAATAACTGAAGACACTAAAAGACTTTCGCCTTTACTGAGGAAAATCCTAAAAATCATGTATGGAAATGTGTAGGTTTAATAGGATAAGATTTCAAGTTCTCGGTATGATTGATCAATGTAGTGTAGTCTATCTGGCGTGACAACTATCTGGATCACTGACATTTTTGTGAATGATACACACACACACACATTATATAAGTAATAGACATATATATATATATATATATATATATATATATATATATATATATATATATATATGTATATATATATATATATATATATGTATATATATATATATATATATATATATATATAATATATATATATATATATATATATATATATATATATATATATATATATATATATACACACACAGTATATGTTTGACAGTAATAAGAAGTGTTTCAATGACGTAAAAGGATGGCTTTTATTATGACCATGTTCTTAATTAAAAGTAACTGTAAGGGTGTCTGATGGACATTTACGTTAAGTAGTTCCTTATGTAAGGTACTTTGCGTAATTAATATGAACAAAGATTCCTCACACTTAGGGAGAATTAACCTGATTTTTTTAATCTCATATTTATCCTCCACCAAGGAGAAGAGGTGGGAGTAGTCTTATGGGAGTCTGTTTTTTTTTTTTTTTTACGATAATGTTTTTCCACCTCAAATATTTTATGCTGAGCGCACTGAATCCACAAAAATTTCACATTCAAGAAAATCATCAACAGAAATATATCAAGTGAATTCATTTGATAAAAAAATTTCGATTGACACCATAAATTGTTTTTGCTCATCGTACGTTTTTGATCGAAAATAAAATGGCATATTTTTATGGTACTAGCGTCAAGTAATTAGCATACAGTAACCTGGTTACTAGAATCATTCTATTTTATATAAATAACCTTATAATGAATGAATAACCGATCTTGTAATACATAAATAGTACTGACGGTTTTTCGCGTCATGCTGAAAAAAGAATGTATATAAATATATATATATATATACATAAAAGAATGTATATAAATATATATGTATATATATACATATATATGTGTAAGAAATATCCGCATATCAAAAAGCAAAGGAAGAATTTGAGAATTAAGAGGGCATATATATATATATATATATATATATTCTATATATATATATATATATATATATATATATATATATATATATATATATATATATATATATATATATATATATATATATATATATATATAAATAAATATATATATATGTGTGTGTTAATCATGTCCCGTTTTCTGTAGTGTATTAAGCGCCTAAAGTTTATCGTATTGTTTTACGCTATTTCAGAGCAATAACGATTCATATATCCTGCCATGTTATCGTTTGCACGAACAGTAATCAATACACCTCCCATGCCACATGAAGAAATCCACTTCTTACCACCACAAAAACTATATATAAGTCTCTATATCTTAGACAGAAAAAATTACCCTTATCTCGTCCGGTATACCTCAGCTTAGCTTAACCTCTCAAAATATAAAGTCACTAGACAACTGTGCAGCTGCCAAGACTCTAGTTGTTGAACGTGGTATTAAGTTCCTCTGTAATTCAGTTTTATTTAACATCTCATCTTGACATAGGTTATTTAACTTTGTTGAAGGCGAACGGTGCAAACCCGTAAAGAGTTGGAGTGGTGCCAGCTCTTTACAGTGACGTTGAAATGCAGCGACAAAATAATAGCTTGAGAAACAAGATGTAATCGTTTTTTAGGCATTTCCGTTACTTCTTTTCATTTGTATGTTCGTTCGAGTCATTTTCTTCAAATGGTTGGCAGACTTAGCATCAGTATGTCTCCAACCTACAAAAGAAAATCCAGGAACTACTCTTGATTTAAAATTATGTCGACACCTACAAATGAAATGTGAGAGGTTACAGAACGACAATATTAACAGAGGTAGTTAGTTATACCTTCTCTCTCGTCATTTCTGGATACGCATCATCAGGCTCGACCTGTATGGAAAAAATCTATTTCCTATTGATTGCGACGAGTAATTACAATCGGATATTGATATGAATATTAAAAAATAGCATTTTTAGTTCGTCGATTATACAACGGATTTACACCTTGTATAATTAGTACAATATTATTTTCACTGAAGCTTTGTTGATACGTTTCTACAGAAAAAAGAAAAAAAAAAGAACAGACGGGCTGAATCATTCATAATTTTCTGGGAATGAACAGGATACGAAACATTATTTCCCGTATAACGTATAAAGAAAATAAAACTGAAAATATTTAGTACTAAGATAATATCTGCTTTAGAAATGTAAATACAAAAGGAATTTTTAAGATTTATCAAAAGTTTTATTTCAGTAACAGGTAAATTTAAAGATGGCGGGACATCCAAAGTGTTTATGTATAGCAAAGGCCTTAGGAAAATTAAAAGAAGGAGGTGACTCAGCGCGACCAGGGAAGTAGAACGAGAAATTAAAGGGTTTGTAGATTGACTGCTGAGGAATAACAAAGGTAGGAATAGAATTCTGAAGCATGAATGCTTGTATCTAAGTTGGCCACTGTGGAACAGAAAGGTCTTCTCTCCATAGATTCCAAAATCGCTTAGCAAACAGAAGTAGGTTATGTAACTTGGTGAAAGGCCGAGTTAGCCAAGGAATAATGTGACTAATTAGGTTTTTTGACATAAGATCTGCTTGTGTATTCCTTTCTAATTTTTATTACTTTCGTCTACAAAATAATAATGCACAGTTTCTGTGGATCAATAGATGCGCATGTCACCGTTATCTCCAGCCACATATGAAACTTCATAATCCAGCGGGGGAAATTAAAGCAAAAATAATAGATTTAATCTTCAAAGCTAATCCCATATTTCATATTCTAAATGCTAAGCCAAAAATGGTTGGGAAAAAGGAAAGCCGCGAGATTTTAATTACTAAAACTGAAAATTTTCGATATTGCCGGATAATTTTTTCCAGAGAAAATCAGATAAAAATGAAAATAGAGTGCAAAAGAGTAATTGGATGGTTGATTCAAGGGCTCAGTGTAAATCCAGTCCCTAATTTACTGAACGACCAATAAAACCTAATGATATCAATCATTTTATTCGAATGTGTGGGTTATTTCCATTAATTAGCTGATGAAGTTAAATATATTACTTTTACACGCGTGTCAGTAATTATAGTCGGCAGTCTATCCACACACATACCACACACACACACACACACCTAGACACAAAGTTTGTATGTATATATATATATATATATATATATATATATATATATATATATATATATATATATATATATATATATACATATATATATATATATGTGTGTGTGTGTGTTATTTGTGTGTGTGTGTGTTGTGCGTGTGTGTATGTGTAATGTCAGTCTCATATTTAAATGAACAATCATAAATAAATTCCTGGGTAGACAAATTTTTACGTTATTACCGCTTTTATGCAACATAGAAGACGCATCAGCAGCGTATGAAACCCATGAACAACTAATATATATATATATATATATATATATATATATATATATATATATATATATATATATATATATATATATATATTAAGGCTATATATATATATATTATATATAAACAGATACTGTATTCTTTCAACTGTTATGTAACTGCAGTTTATACCTCCTCTTTGAGTAATGCATTCATTATGTACTCAGCGCTTTTACAGACTTATCTTCATTTAAGCTCGGGAAATCGGTAACTGCAGTGTTTTTCTGGCTGATGCTATATTAGCCTATCGAAATTACAAAAAAAGCTATTTGTTTTAATTGTATTTTAAACTGTCTACCTAGTATTATTTTTTTGTATCGTACATGGCAAAACTTCATTAATATTTATACCATTAGATTTCTTTTTGGGATATACATATTATATGTAAACTTTAATACATGGTCCCCTCCATTCCCCAGACTTTGTAATGGATGACTGTTCTACATTGTAGCTAAGGTTCACTTAGTATGTAAACTCACTTTTTTCGAAATTCCATCACCATTGCCGTAATCTGCTTAGGCAGTGAGGTAAACATTATATTGGCACATGGGTTATTATTATGAGCTTGTGGAATTTGTCCCCCCGAATATCTATAAAACTCAACGCGTATTTCTGTATTTTTCCTGCCCGTATTAGGATAGTCTACGGGCAATGAACTTCATACTTAGACTTGTCTTCATCTGTCCTGTATCTGTTTTTCTCAATAATGACAGCTGAATATAAACTGAGAATATAGTTGCCCTCAATATCATCTCTGGAACGCCACTGAACATCATTAGAATCTGGTCTTACAGTCTCAACCCTAGCTTGAATTCCCATTGTTTATGGCTTCATGAGCACTATATTTTTAAATGGATCAAAATAATTTAGACTGCATTGTATTATTGCATTGTTTATTTTTAACATATTTTTCCTTGTATTTTTTCTACATGAGCTGTAACCTGCTATACACACCCCACAGTGAAATAAAATTTATTTCCATAACAAATCAAATAAACAGAGATGATAACTAAGAATATTTCTGCCCTTCGTAAAATAAATCTCAACTTTTCTGTATGATCTGTAAACTAGAAGAAGAATCCCTGGTTTTATTCAGCCCCTGTGATATTTTTACTGGGTTCCAGGTTGTGATTTGACCTTTAAAAAGTTTCGTTAAAAAAATCTTTTCTACTAGGCTTTTTTTAGTACTCTAGTTCCGCATATGACTTGTTCGTTTCTTTCTGGTGACTTAATGTTTAAGGAATACAGTACCTCGAAAGGTTTCCATACATCAAATGTGCATTATTAACTACTTGAAGACTGGGACATTCACGTCTTACCTTTTTTTTTATACAATCTTCGAAAGTCGAAATTAGCTTAGCCTCGTTTTACAGAATGTATATAATAATAGATAGTGTCATGACGGGATGTATGCCTCTGCATACCTTGATATTTACAGATAATTACTTATATGGCAGACTGTATGGGGTATCATTTCGTAAAATAGTTCTTTCTATATTAATATTTTGATTGGCATATTAACCACATCTTGTATGAGAATTCCAATTCCATGTACCATTGTGTTCCTGAGAGCTATGAACGTAAATCACAAAATCTATATTTGATTTAAACGTAACGTTTAGGCGAAAGGCTGTACAGCCAGTCCCTTTGTACGAATTATTATGCAGCTGAAAGTTGATAATCATTATTACAGAAGAAATCAAGAAAAACAATCTTTGTTGAACAGCTTCGTTTTTGTTAAGTATATCTCGATCAATCTCTCCCACCACCTCACGACACCATTCAGACTTCACACACTGTGTCCTTTCTTATACATGTTTTTGTGTAAAAATATAACAAGAAAGCAAACACAAGACTCTGGTATATACGTACACATGCATACAAACATACAGGCACACATACACATACAAATACATGTATACATACATACATACACATACATATATATATATATATATATATATATATATATATATATATATATATATATATATGTGTGTGTGTGTGTGTGTGTGTGTGTTATCTGTAAAACCCTCTACGTAACCACTACGTAAAGCACCCCATTGGGAAAATCTAATAAAGCAAACAACCACAGATATAAAAGAAAATGTGTTTCACACACATGCTGCTAAAGACCATTAGCATCTCCGAAATTACCGCCACGTCTGAACATAAATCAAGGACCCGGCGAAAACCAGTCATCACAGTGAAGCTCAGTCGCTCACACTTCACTGGGAGAAGGAGACACTTCTGTCGAGGTGTATCTATTTGTGCACATGTGATGGCCCCAGTTGAATTGGACAAGGCATGTCGTTGTAAGCGATTTGGTCTCAATTTGTTCATTGGTGATTGGTTTATATAGGAAGTGTTCTTACTGTTTGTAATGATATCTTCGTGTAAACATTCTTTAACCTTTAAGGAAATGAAACCTGTAAGGAAATGAAATGTGGATACTAGATGCGATTGAAAGAGAATAGGTTGAAGCTGTTGAGGTTGACTGTTAACATAACAAATGACTCAAAGAAAAGATGAGATTTACACAAGGGGTATAAATGGTAATGTGTAAGAATAGATCTGACGGTTTGAGAATGGAAGACGTTAGATTGCTGAAAGTTGTGTATAACAAATAAGGGTGATGAGGGAGTAGGAAAGTGCTTGTAAGACTGAGAAATAAGGTACAGTGCCTGTGCCTGTTCCGAACCTGGATGTCGTAACGACGAATTGATTAATTCTGTGGTAGATTAGTCACTGACGTTCGTCTGTAATTGTTTTGCATTATATATATACATATATATATATGTGTGTATATACAATCAAAGCTACAAACGTCCTTTTAATATCCAATTCGTCTACCTCGGAAATAATATATTTTCATATATGTTACCGAAGGGGAATTTTTTAGTTGATAATAAGTCCACCGTCCATTAGGATCGAACCAGCGACGGACGAGAATCAGGACTACAGTGACGCACTAACGCAGTCGATTATCAATAAAAATCCCCATATATATATAAAATATAATATTTCAGTAAGACGTTGAAATGGAACGTTCTGTTTCTATTATATATATCTGATGATGTGATAAATAGTCATATATATGTATATATATATGTATGAATGTATGTATGTATGTATATATATATACATACAGTATATATATATATATACCGTATATATTATATAATATATATATATATATATATATATATATATATATATATATATATATATATATATA
Organism: Macrobrachium rosenbergii; assembly: GCF_040412425.1. Lineage (NCBI taxonomy): Eukaryota > Metazoa > Arthropoda > Malacostraca > Decapoda > Palaemonidae > Macrobrachium > Macrobrachium rosenbergii. The sequence goes on from NC_089795.1 coordinate 29,044,477, forward strand.
TATATATATATATATATGTGTATTGAAAAGTGACATAACAAAAAGTAGCAATTCTGGAAAAAATTCAAAGAGTGACATAACAAAGAGTGACAAATATGAAAATATGCAAACGTAACGGAAAAGTGACAAGTTAGCAATATATTATCGGAATCTTAAAGAACTCTTAATCACTCACTCACACACACACACACACACACACACTCTCTCTCTTTGACTTAATGATTGTTATAACCGCGAAATAACAGTAATGGTTGTTGATACTTGTACTATCTTCACAGTACTTACATCTCTTAGAATAGCAGTTGTTCGAAAATGTCTAGGTGAAGGCTACATTCTAAAATATTTTCAAGAAACTGTTTTGTTGTCTGATAGCTTTTGGCTGGATTAGGTGTTCCTTAGAGGCATATTGTATTTTCACATCGTCTTGCCCGCATAATGGATGAATACAGTTTTGCCACATCCCAAAAGGAAAAAGAAAAGCTAGTCTTCAGAGCACATATACCGACATCAGAGGTCCCGAGGTCAGAATCATTATTTCCGGTGCGAGGACAAAAATTGTGGTGGTGCCGCAACACTTCGTGGAGTTCGCTTTTTAATGAACACGGTGGCTCGATATCTGGAGGAAAGGCACATAATCATGCACCGCTTGCTGGGAGAAAAAGAGATACTACAATCTATTGCAGAACTTAAAAGGCCAGGCTAAGACTTCAAATGCAACACCAGCGGCAATTATACAAAAAACTAGACAGAAAGTAGATATAAACTATGGTGCTGAAATGCCATCTGCATCAGCGATGAGAGCAAACTATCCATCGTATACGTAAAAGAATTTCAGTGGAAGCAGAATCTGCCATCGATCTGGTAATCCCGAATAAGTTACAGGTTACCCATACAGGAAGGAGAAAACTTCCTTTGTTTGATACAAAAACCGGTGAGCGAGGTTTGGAAACAAAATCGAGGATGAAGAGGTACAGCAAGAATCATAGCTTTTGGCAGTGAAAATAATTTACAAGATTAGCCGACTCAAATATCTGGTTCCTGGATGGAACATTTAAGACTTGCCTCGACAATTCTATCAGATATACACTATCCATTACATATTCCACGGGCAAACTTTCCCAGCTGTATATGCGTTGTTGCCTGGAAAACTACACAAATATATTCATCAATGCTAGAACATTTACTTTCAGTTGCCGAAGCAAAGGAATTCAACTAATTCCTACAGATGAAGCTGAGCCAGTCTATAAATATTTTGGAGAGACTTATGTGCTAGGGAGGCGTATAATTCCACGAAGAGTAAGAGGTAGGCCAAGACAAAATCATGTACGTCGTCCTCCACGATTTAATCCTACTATATGGAGCATTCATCACTTCCAACCATACAATCTTCCAAGAACAAATAATTGTGTAGAAGCTTGACACAGGAGATTTGAAAAAGTAGTTGAGAGTTACCATTTGGGGGTATACTCAATGATTAGGGAGTTTACGAAAGATCATCGCACAGACCAAGAGGTACAACGTCTAACATCAGGCATTACTCCGAGTAAGAAGAAGAAAGAACAAATCCAAAGAGAGAAAAGGCTCGCAACAGTATTAAGTAGACAGGGACAAGTCTTTTTGAATGAATACGTCAAGGGAATTGCTCACAATTTACTCTTAGGTACAAGTAATGGGGCTAGCAACTTAGAGGAGACACTGATGAAGATTGAAAACAATAATTTGATTTTAATGTTTTGTTTACAAAAATATATTAATATTTAAAAGTAATTTTATGTGTACATTTTTCGCATGTCATGATTTAAAATTTTTAATTATTTTATGTTCGAAAAATAAATATTTTAATCACTGAACAAAAGAATGAATATTTTAATCACTGAACCAGTTTAAGTACCCCATGCATTCCAATAATCTAGTGCTAATAAACGTAATTTTGTCACTCTTATGTTATGTCACTCTTTTGATAATTAAAATATGCTGTCACTCTTGTTATGTCACTCTTATGATCTGTCACTCTTTTGAGAAGTATTTTTGTCACTTATGTTATGTCACTCTTCTGATCTGTCACTCTTCTGAGCAGCTCCCATATATATATATATATATATATATATATATATATATATATATATATATATATATATATATATATATATATATATATATATATATATATATATATATATATATATATATATATATATATATATATATATATATATATATATATGTATATACACATACACACACTATATATATATATGTTATATATATAACATTAAGTTCACTATACCCCTGAGAATAATTTAAACCCAGGGGAATTATAATTGGTAAGTGTATCTATCTTGGTGTAATGCTATAGAGAAACCGATATCAAGTTTTGAGGATTAATATATGATTTACGCTTGCATAAATAACAGAATTTCACACATACTATATATGTGTGTGTGTGCGTGTATATGTAGTATTCAGAATGACCTCTTAACATCCTAATGGCAGTTTGGCTCTTACAGGTGCATATACCTTGTCAAGAGTAACAGTTTTAAATATATATATATATATATATATATATATATATATATATATATATATATACATATATAAATATATACATATATAAATATATATATATATATATATATATATATATATATATATATATATATATATATATATATATATATATATATATATATATATATATATATTTATATATATATATCATAGAACCTACTTATAGTGAAATATATATATATATATATGTGTATATATATATATATATATATATATATATATATATATATATATATATAATATATATATATATATATATATACTCATATAATATATTTATATATATATATTATATATATATACATAAATATATAAATTTATATATATATATATGTATATATATATATATATATATATATATATATATATATATATATATATATACATACATACATACATACAGTATATATATAAAACCATAAGACCCTACAACTTCATATATGATTTCATTCTATGATATAGGCAAAATCATAAATATAATTAAATGCGCTGAATTACCGAGCGGATAAACCGAAAGAAAAGGAAGTGAATAAGTAACTAAATAAACACAGCATCGTCATACTGGTATTTCTTCTCACACTTCTAATTCTACGAAATGAGAATAGAAAGAGAATTATCTACCCGTCGCCAAAGCGGCGAGGGCCGGGGTTGGGGGGAGGGGGTTTGTGTGGGGAGACCTTCGTTTTCCATCTTAAATGACATGTTATGATTCCATTCCAGGAGCCCATTGTCCCTGGGGTAATGACTTATGCTAATGAGGAGGGAAAGAAAGGTGAAAGTCCCATTACGACTCTTAAGATTATTCTTGTTTTTTAAGGATATTACGAAACATGACTGTGAATAAATTTATTCCGATAGGATATTTCCGTGAATGAGATTTTCCTCCTTTGCTGAAGGGTGGTATTATTATTATTATTATTATTATTATTATTATTATTATTATTATTATTATTATTCTTTATCTTTTCTTCTTTGTCGTCGTCGTCTTCTTCTAATTCTTCTTTTATTATTATTATTATTATTATTATTATTATTATTATTATTATTATTATTATTATTATTATTATTATTATCATTATAAAGTTCAGACTGAAAGCTACAAAAATACTAAAAATACAAAGGAATGCTTTACATAATAGAATACTAATGGGCAGAGGATTTAACGGAGAGAAAGCATGTTAAAAAAAATGGTAACACATAATATGTATCCCTATTCTTGTATTCTTCCATTTTTAACAACGACAGTGTAAGCTTCCTTCACTCCAGTTATAAACATCCTAACCTAACCTAACTAACCTAACTTATCCTAACCCATCCCGGGCCACCTCTTCCGCCATTGATGGAAAATGAAGTTACTTTTTTTGGAACTTCAAGACATAATTTATTGTCCGTAGCGCTGGGTGTTTTATATTGCGGTCATTCTTTATGTTGCGGCTATGTTTAGCCGCGGGTAACAAAGCTCAGTGTTTATTTAACATACCCTGTTTGACTGTCGCGAAGGATCCTTTCAAAATTTCAATCAGCGACCTTTGAAATTAACATTGCGGTATTATTTTTTAAAATCAAATACCGACTACATGTGAAGGTACTTATCGTTGCTGCCTATATATTTGAACAGTATCCATCTGTGTATTAGATCCCTTGAAATCGAGTAAAGCTTGAATATTAAAGTACGGATCAATGGTTTCTGTATTTTTGGACAATTTCTGTCTCTGTCTTTCAGAAAGTACACGAAATCGAACGTACTGTTGGCCGATAAGGTTGCCAGGGCATGGCAGTGAATTCTTCTAGCTCATTAGCTGCATGTGTATGTATTAATAATTCATGCAGTACATACGGCAGTTTGGAGAAGAATTAAACTCATCAGTATTCAAAACTAATGCCCTTTATTGGGAACGATATGATACGAATCTAAATTTCCTATCATAAATTAAAATGTCAAAATAACCGTTTGTGGAAGAGTATAATTGATGCAGAGTACTTGATTACTTGGCTACAACTAAATTATATTTACTGTGCAATTTATATTTATTCGTATTTCAGCTTCTGATGAAGAAAATTTATTAAATTACCAAAAATATAAGTGGCAATATGGTTCATTATAATATGAAAATTATAATCTCTCTTGCTGTGCCATTAGGCAATGCTAGGTTTTGGAACATTTTAGTGTTCTATTAATTCCTAAGATTTGTACAATATACCTTCACATAAAAGCACACAAATACCATTACACACGTACACACACATATATCTATATATATATATATGTATGTATCTTATATATATATATATATATATATATATATATATATATATATATATATATATATATATATATACATATACACGTGTGTGTGCATGTATTTGCTTCCTTGATGTCCAGTCTGTGGTCTACATGAAAATACGTCCCTTATATAGTTTTAGTGATTAGTTGAAATTTTGTTATGGTCAGCAAAAAATCAGAATAAAAATCAATTTCGCGGCAATATTAATAGGATATCAGCCAAAATGGTATAAGTAAAACATCAATGAAACAAATATGAACAAATTGTCAATTTTAAGGAAATTGCTTTACTGCTAGACTGTATATAACAGCGTAATATTCATGCACATAAAATTACACATATAATTAGTATGTATGTATATATATACACACACACACACACATATATATATATATATATATATATATATATATATATATATATATATATATATATATATATATATATATATAAATATCTCAAAGCAATCTTGTTAAGGCTGTTGTTTTGTATTGTCGTGAGTTGAAGGGTGGGTTGCCTACAGAAATCTGCGTCTACATTGTGAATATATATATATATATATATATATATATATATATATATATATATATATATATATATATATATATATATATATATATATATATTATACATATATATATATGATATATACATATATATCATATATATATATATAAATTTTTTATTCACGCGCAGACGCAGATATTTTTTAGAACAGACAATTCACCCTTCAACCCACAACAGTACAAACGAACAACGATTCCCAAGATTGCTCGAGATCCTCTTTCTTAAGGTATCACATTGCTGCATGAATACCGCTGCTAAAGATATTGTGTAATCGAACTATTAGCGCACAAGCAAGACCAAAATTAATCCTTTTACGCCAGTGCCTGCGTGGGTGCCTCTTTCCTTCGAGCTCGTCAGCAATGTGGAAACCA